>NW_017671141.1:134706-155766 GCF_001879085.1 Nicotiana attenuata | reverse complement strand
GAACAATCCTAGCCTCAAAGCCGACTCTCAAGTGCCATGCAATATTCACACTTCCTCAAAGTACTCTACACAGAAGTCAAGACTTGCTTTTCCGTCACGAATCATATGCCCTCACAATCACATCAACACAAACTGAATTCAATCCACACATTTGAGTCATATACTCACATATATCAAGGAAAGCACTCACTCTCGCAAAAGAAGTCACATGCATGCAATTGGTACCATAAGCTTGCCCTTAATGTAAATCTCTACTAATGTAAGGTAGCTCGACCCGAAATTACTTAGGACTTTTTCATGGTTGTAATGTGGGCTAAGGGACAGTTAGGATATATTTAGGAATTGTGACTCAACCTCCTAAGCACTTTAACACATCACATTAGCAATTTTTAGCGCAAATTCTTCAACCCACTTTTTATTCACAAACAAAATCATCACACAAATACTCCCTTCTTCTTTAAACACTCTATTAATTCATACCTACTAGCTGGAACAAGACACAATGTATTCATCTCTCTTTTTCTCTTTTTTTTCCCCAGTTTATTCTTCTTTTTCTTTTCACTTTCCGCTAGTGGTGTAGTATTTTACGAAACAAGTCCACCTTTCTTCATTCTATTGGTTCCACTCAAAAGCCACCCCTCACTTATTTCCTCTTTACTTCTTTTAGCGCTCCTCTCACAATTAAAGTGCTTTAAGAGGTAAAAGGATCAAAACATGATCAATTAAGAACAAAAGGGTATAGGCTTGTAATGTGGGTGCCAAACAAAAGTCTATAGGCTCAAAAGGGTTAGCTAGGGACAAATTTTATTTATGATAAGCAATTAAGCTTAAAAAGGATCAAAGAAAGCCTAACATCATTTTTCAAACCGAGCATCACCTAAGATTTCGCTTCAACTCACATACCGGGCAAGTTCTAGACACAAGTACAATACATGGACTACACAAACACTCACCACACATGGCATATTACTCATTCATATCAGCTCATCAAGACGCTCCATTACGAGCATTCAATTAAGTAACAAACATACAAATTAAGGCACTTTCAGTGAGATTCAACAATTAGGACTAAGCGTTACACTCTAGGGTCTATTGTGTTCAGGTGTGTCAACGCTGTGGGTTCTCTTTCAATTTTATAGCTCGTAGCCCATTACCCTAATCTACAATTCTAAAAAGAAAACAAAAATAAAAACTACCTATGCCCGGTTCAAGCTAAACCCTTGGAAAAGAACCGTGGCCTAAAGAAAAACCAAGGGGGAGTTGCTACACTACCTAAGAAGAAAATAAAAAATCTTTTTGGTATTTTCTCTAGACTAACTTCCCTCAAGAAAACCGTCTAAAAGATCCGTCATCAGGAAGAGTCTACATATTTTTCAATATTTTTTTCGATCGACTCAGTCCCTCAAGAACCCCGTCGAAAGGGATTCGTCGTCGGGCCGAGCCATTTATCTAAATTAACAAATGATTCCTACTCCACATCATCAAAACTACCAAGTCAAAAATGAAACAAAGCAAAACAAAACTAACAATCAATCGATACAGATACATACAACATACAATGAAGAAATCCCCCACCCCACACTTAAAAATGAATACATGTCCCTATGGCTTATAATTTAAAAGAGCAGTGAGGTAAAGAGACTTCCCTGGAGCTTCACTTTTGGTCGGAAATGGTTTCGGGGTTCACGTTGCACGCGCTCCCCAAAGCTCGCAACCAACCCATGAACTTCTTTTCCGACTTGACTTGTCGGTCAGCTATCGCATCCACACGAGTGCCCAACTCAATCATGGAGGTGCGTAGACCAGCGACCTCCTGCTCCAATGCGGTGTACCGGGACACTCTGGCAGTTCCTGAAGAGGACGCTGCTCCTGTGGGTGCTGCTGGGGCTGGTGCCACGTCCATTTGTTCATCCTCGTCCTCCTCCGAAGCATCACTCTCATTCTCACCTCCTGCCGCTGGGGCTGGCCCCGTGGTGTTCTTGCCAGGTCGGATCTTGTGGTCTTTTATTACCAGCCCGTCCATACGAGTATTTTCGGGCACCTGCACTTGCCTGCACAGCTTAGTCACCAAAGAGGGGAAAAAGAACCCATACTGGCGTTGGGGGCACCGGATGAACATCTCTTCGTGGATCACTTTGGCCATGTCGAAGGGATCACTTTGGAGGGAGTGAGGCGACTGTTAATAACATACAACCAGCTCTTCGCCTCAGTAGTTAGGACGGAGGAGTGGAACTTCTCTCCGTGTTCCAGCCACTCCACCATTTTGCCGGGTGCGCAGATTTCATCAAAGAAGCGCTCTCACTTGGCATCTATTGGATAGCGTCCCCACTCATAAAAGTCCGTATTGTCAGGCAGAGGGTCGGGCAATTGATATGCTTTGCATATCGCCTCAACGGAGGCATCCACCGCCTTGCGGCGCACCGTGACCATACTGTCTACATGCTCAGGCAGATTGGCATAAAATTCTCGAACGACCATTAAATTAGCCTCCCCTGGCTCATCAATGAAAGACTGCAGACCCCGCTCCATTAACTCCGAATACATGTGTGGGCAGCGTGCCTGGACCGAACGGAGGTCAATACCCCTCTCCAGAATTAGCATTTTGGCGGCCTTTTCCGTAAAACGGGTCTGAGCCGCAGGTGAGACAAATTTGCTGCAGTCATAGGCAGGGGCTGCCCTTTGGCGGCTTGAGGAAGGACCTGTGGCTTGACGTTTTCTCGATGGTGCCATAATACCTGCAAAACGTGAACATATTAGCTCAGCCCAACAAAAATTTGTGACGCAATGCGGTTACTCAGACTTCACACGCATCCGGGGTCACAAACTACATACTCATGTTCATTGGGACCTTTCCACAAACACCTTGTGGGCATTAGGTCTTCACAACTCCTTTTAAGCATATTAGAACAAGACACACCCACATACACTCTCCAACATCACAAATCAAGGGGATTCCACCCCACACTTATCATCTACTAACACCACACCCTATGGTACCAAAATCTCTACATTAAAGCTAAGTAAAACTACTACAACTAAGGTATTTACATACACCAAATCTGGAAAAAAACAAAATTAAAAATAGAAAAAGAGATGAAAAAAAAGAAACAAGGAAACTAGGGTGCATACCTGTGGATAGGGAGAATGGGGAAGAAGATGGGTGGTTGAGTTGGTGGAATGAGGGACGTTTGGTTCTTGGTAGCAGGGGGGCTGGGGAGTTCGACTTGACTGAGGGGACGAAGGGTTTGGGGATGGGGGTTTCATTCGTTTGATTTTGGGGGAGTTCAGATATGGGGCAAGTTATGGGGGGGGGGGGTAGTTAGTTAAGTCTAAGGGTAAATAAATTAAAACAAAAGAAAAAAAACTAAAATAATAAAATAAAATAAAAAATACACTAAAGAACGCCGGAAAGTTGACGGGTGGTGCGCGAAGTCGCGCGTCCTTCGCGGCCCAGGCAGAATACTTTGATGCCAGATGCGCGAACTTCGCGCGAAGTATCGAGCTCGCGCACTCTTCGCGCGTTTTCGTTTTGTTCCAGGCAGAATGTTTTGCCCAGACGCGCGAACTTGTGCGCGAAGTGTGCGCGAAGTCGCGCTCCTGGGCGTTTATTTTTGCATTTTTTTCACCTGTTTTGCTCCTGGTTGATGGTCCTTTCACCCGCCCTTCGTCGCCTGCGTTTGTTAGTATGCTAAAACTAAAAATCAAACACCACTACTATCGTTGGGTTGCCTCCCAACCAGCGCCTTATTTAACGTCGTGGCATGATGGTTACAACAATGCAATGGGTTGCCTCCCATCCAGCGCCTGATTTAACGTCGCGGCACGACGCAAGTAGTTGAGCCCTTACTCCTCATTCGCATACTGGGGTTCTTTGAAATGTGTCACCACTGTATCCCTTTTTTCTTCGGCTATTCCAAGGTAATGTTTCAACCTTTGCCCATTGACGGAGAACTTTGTCGTCCCATCTTCCGACTCAATCTCAACAGCTCCACTTGCAAACCTTTGCACCACTCTGAACGGCCCTGACCATTGGGACTTTAACTTACCCGGAAATAATCTCAACAGTGAGTTATACAATAATACCTTATCACCGAGTTTAAAGTCTCTGTCCACGATGTGCTTGTCATGCATCTTCTTCCTTCTTTCCTTGTAGAGCCTCGTGCTTTCAAAGGCTTGATATCTAAATTCTTCCAGCTCATGCAACTCTGTCAGTCGGTTTTGTCCAGCTGCTTCAGGATCCATGTTCAATTGCTTCAGTGCCCACTAAGCTCGATGTTCTAGCTCCACAGGCAGGTGACAGGCCTTCCCAAATACCAACTTGTATGGTGACATACCTATTGGTGTTTTGAACGCAGTTCTATAGGCCCAGAGTGCGTCATCAAGCTTCTTTGCCCAATCAGTTCGGGTGGCATTCACAGTCTTCGTTTGTACACTCTTTATCTCCCTGTTGGACACTTCAACCTACCCACTGGTCTGCGGATGGTAAGGAGTAGCCACCTTGTGGCGCACATCATACTTAGCAAGTAATTTCTCGAAGGCTCTATTGCAGAAGTGAGTGCCTCCGTCACTGATGATCACTCTTGGTGTCCTAAACCGGGTGAATATGTTCTTTTTCAGAAATCCGACCACCACTCTTGCATCATTGGTGGGCAAGGCTGCATCTTCCACCCATTTAGACACGTAATCCACAGCAACAAGTATGTACTTATTGCCAAATGAGCTGACGAAGGGACCCATGAAGTCAATCTCCCAAACATCAAACACCTCTACTTCTTGAATTGGTTTCATTGGCATCTCATGGCGACGGGAAATGTTTCCCTTCCTCTGGCATTCATTGCAGCCCTTTACCCAGAGGTGTGCATCTCTAAACACAGTTGGCCAAAAGAATCCGGCCTCTAGCACTTTCGCAGCTGTTCTGACTCCTCCAAAATGTCCTCCATATGCTGATGCGTGACAAGCCTGCAAAATCGAAGATTGTTCAATCTCGGGGACACACCTCCGGATAATGTTATCAACACATATTCGAAATAAATGAGGTTCATCCCAATAATAAATGCGGCAATCACGAAAGAACTTTTTCTTTTGGACAGATGAAAGGTCATAGGGAACAATACCGCAGGCCAGGTAGTTTGCAAAATCTGCATACCATGGCACATCCTCAAGACTGGCTGCGAGCAGCTGCTCGTCTGGAAAGGTTTCCAGAATCTCTTCGACCTCGACTGATTTTCACCTCCTTCAAGTCGTGATAGATGATCATCGACTTGATTTTTTGTGCCCTTACAGTCACGAATTTCGAGGTCGAACTCTTGCAACAGCAGCACCCAACGAATCAGGCACGGCTTAGACTCTTTTTTCTCAATGAGGTACCTGAGAGCTGCATGGTCAGTATACACAATTACCTTGGAACCAATCAGATATGATCGGAACTTGTCAAAAGCAAACACAACTGCGAACATCTCCTTCTCCGTCACTGTGTAGTTGAGCTGTGCACCGCTTAGTGTTCTGCTTGCGTAGTAAATCGGGTGCATCAGCTTATCTTTTCGCTGCCCCAAGACTGCTCCTATAGCATAGTCGCTGGCATCACACATGAGCTCAAATGGTTGCTCCCAGTTGGGAGCGACAATGATGGGTGCAGTTATCAACTTCTTCTTCAGTTCCTCAAATGCCAACCTGCAATCATTAGAAAACACAAAGGGCTGATCCTTTTCAAGGAGTTTGCATAATAGGTTAGCAATTTTGGAAAAATCTTTTATGAAACGCCGGTAGAACCCGGCGTGACCAAGGAAACTTCTCACCGCCTTGACTGAAGTGGGCGGTGGTAACTTCTCAATCACGTCAACCTTAGCATGGTCGACCTCAATTCCTTTTCTGGACACTCGATGTCCCAAGACTATCCCTTCTTGTACCATAAAATGGCACTTCTCCCATTTTGGCACTAAGTTTGTCTCCACACATCTTTTGAGCACTCTGCTTAAGTTGTGAAGACAGTCTTCGAATGAATCTCCCGCCACGGAGAAATCATCCATAAATACTTCCATAATATCCTCCACCTTATCTGTGAAGATGGCAAGCATGCACCGTTGAAAAGTCGCTGGTGCGTTGCAAAGCCCAAAGGGCATTCTCCGAAAGGCAAAGATGCCATACGGACAGGTGAAGGATGTCTTTTCTCTATCTTCGGGGGCTATTGATATCTGATTGTACCCCGAATATCCGTCCAAGAAACAAAAGTGCGATCTTTCGGCTAACCTGTCCAACATTTGGTCAATGAAAGGCAAGGGAAAGTGGTCCTTACGGGTGGCGGTATTCAATTTCTGATAACCCATGCAGATTCGCCACCCTGTGACTGTACGATTTGAGATCAACTCATTGTTGTCATTTTTCACAACAGTCATTCCCCCCCTTTTTAGGAACACATTGGACAGGGCTGACCCAATTACTATCAGAGATGGGGAAAATGATTCCAGCATCTAACCATTTGATCACCTCTTTCTTTACAACCTCTTTCATATTAGGGTTCAGCCTTCACTGATGTTCCCTGGAAGGTCTGTGCCCCTCCTCCAAGAGAATCTTATGCATACAGAAGGCTGGACTGATACCCTTTATGTCTGCCATGGTCCATCCAATGGCAGTCTTGTTATCCTGCAATACCTGTAAGAGCTGTTCTACCTGCACATCTAGCAAACAGGATGATATAATAACAGGTAAAGTCGAATCAGGGCCTAAGAATGCATACCTGAGGTAATCTGGGAGTGGCTTCAGCTCCAGCTTGGGTGGTTCCTCTATTGATGGCTTTGCTGGAGGAGTGACCCTTTTTTCTAGCTCAAGGGACTCGAACTGAGGTTCCCTTGACCAGAACCCTCGGCCTTCCAGTGCCATAACCCATTCAGCTAACCCCTCACCATCCATTTCTTCTAAATTCGTCAAGCATGCCTCCAATGGATCTTTCACAGTTAGGGTCCTATCATCTTCTTGCAGGATTACATCCACTGCCTCCACTAGAGAGCAATTCGCATATTCGCTGGGTCTCCTCATTGATTGCTGAACATTGAATATGACTTCTTCATCGTTCAATCTCATTTTAAGTTCCCCAGTCTCACAGTCTATCAGTGCTCTCCCAGTGGCTAAAAATGGTCTCCCCAAAATAAGGGGTATCTCCTCATCCACCTGACAATCCAGAATCACAAAGTCTGCAGGGAACACGAACTTCCCCACTTGTACCAGCACATCATCAAGAATACCAGTTGGTCTTTTCACAGTGCGATCAGCCAGCTGTAGCAGCATAGAAGTCGGTCTAGCTCTGCCGATGCCCAATTTAGTATACACTACCAGCGGCATCAGGTTTATGCTAGCTCCCAAATCACACAACGCCTTTGCAAAGGCATAACTTCCGATTGTGCATGGAATAGTGAAGCTACCTGGATCGGACATCTTTTGAGCCATCGGTTTTGCCACCACTGCGCTGCAGGTCTGTGTCAGAGTTACTGTGGATAGATCCTGAAAGTCAAACTTTCGTGACATTAAATCTTTCATAATCTTGGCATAACCGGGCATCTCCCTCAAGGCATCCATCAACGGAATATTCAACTGGATTTGACGCAGCATCTCCATGAACTTTTTGTATTGGTCTGCCTTCTTTTGTTTGACCAGTCTCTGAGGGAAGGGTGCAGGTATCACCCTTTGTGCATTGCTTGCTGGCTTCTCTCTGTTAGGATTTTCTGGCACAAGAGGTGCCACCTGTTTTGCAACTTGCTCGGTCTCCTTTTCTTTGCCTTTTTCCTCCTTACTCTGCTCAACCACCACTTCAGGGAGTTTTGTTGGTTCTTCTACCTCTAATTGAACTGGAGTGGCTGGTGTAGTATTCTTGCTGGCTTGTGCAATTTCCTGGTCTCTATCTAAATCTCTACCATTCCTGAGACTGACTGCCATCAGCTGATTCGGGTTTTGCTCCTTGGGGTTTATGTTTGTGTCTGCAGGTAAAGTTCCCAGAGGACGGTTGTTCAAAGCCATGGACAGCTGACCCAGCTGTGTTGCAATATTCTTTATGGCTGAATCATGCACTGCATATTTTTCCTGTACTTTATTATTTGTCCCAATGAGTTGCTGAAGCATACCCCTGATCTCCACCATGTTGTTATCTTGCTGCTGAGGGGGTGGTTGATAAACCAATTGCTGCTGATTTTGCTGTGGATAACCCTGTAGTTTCTGATAAGGCACTGACACTAATTGGTTTTGAGGGTGCATACCCCAGGCTGCTGCATATTAGGCCTGTACTGCTGATTTTGCTGCGGTCTCCACTGTTGTGCTCCTTGTCTCTGGCCCCCATAATTGTTGACGTAATTCATATCTTCCCGGACCCCTTGATTTTCACCATCGCCGCTCCATGAACACACATATAGGACTGATTAATACACGGTGTACATAGTCCTCCATTCGTTGTATCAACGATGTGCACCTGTTTTGTACCCATCTCATCAATCTTCTTTGTCAGTAGGCTCATCTGGGTCAGGAGTGTGGCCATGTTCTCTTCCTGCGAATTATTGGGATCAAGTGGAACTGAATGCACTATGGGTGCCAGTGTTGCACTTCTAGTCATCCACCCCGCATTTTGTGACATCTTATCGAGGAGAATTTTGCACTCAATGAATGTTTTGCTTAAGAAAGCACCTCCAGCTGAAGCATCCACATTCGCTTTCAAGTTGTCATCTAGACCCATGTAGTATCTCTGGCCAAGCATTTGGTCTGGAATGCCATGATGAGGACACTTCACAAGCATCCCTTTAAATCTCTCCCAAGTTTCTTGCAAGGACTCCGTGGACTGCTGCCTGAACTGTACTATGGCATCAATTTGCTGTGCAGTCTTGTTAGGCGGATAGAACTTGTTCATAAACTGTTGACTAATTCCTCCCAAGTGGTAATAGAGTTGATAGGGAGCGAATTTAACCAAGTCTGAGCTGCCCCGGTTACTGAGAATGGGAACAAGAGCAGTTTGATAGCTTCAGGGGTCACATTAGGCTGACTTTGGGTCATGCAAATTGACAGAAAATTTTTCAAGTGTTGTTGCGGGTCTTTAATGCTTGAGCCGGAGAACAGTCCCTTATTCTGCAGCAGATGCAGCATGTTGTTGGTGATCTGGAATGTCTCCGCTTGAATTGCGGGCACAGCTACGGCAGTGGCCAGATTGTCAGCTGTAGGCTGTGCCCAGTCATAAAGTGCAGCCTCTGGCACAAGAGGTGCCACTCCTCTGACATTTAAGTCAGCTGGCTCATTCCTGATGTTTCCGTTGACGTTATCTACGTCACCCATGTCAAATTCGAGTTGGTGTGCTGGTTGAGGTTGTTGAAGTCCTTTGTTGGCACGGTTCAATGCCCTGAATATTTTCTCGGGGTCTGAGAGTCCTTCTAGTAGTTCTCCAGTCCTCGAAGAATTTCTAGGCATACACCTGCTTTCCACAAGATTTCAAACGTTAGAATTTCAATGAAAAGATTGGTATAGAGAAAACTGACTACACTTAGAAGTTTGTATTTCTTTTAATTGTAATTGATAACACCGTTAATTCCCCGGCAACGCAAAATTTGATCACGCTCAACTGAGTCTCACAAAAGACTATGCGGGCGTTGCAAATATAATCCGAGTATTATTGCCAAGAGTCGAACCACAGGGAACTAACCTATCAATCACTACTGACAGATTTACTAAATTCACACAATATGTTTTCCCAAACTTTTTGATTCACAATGGTTGATTTTCTAACAACTAAAGACTGAAAGTAATTAACAACTGAAAATTAACTAAACTTGATGTGTAAACAGTAGGAATAAGGTCTAAGGTAATGGTTTCCCCCGTTGGTACTTTCCTTGGTTGTATATGTCTTATAACTATGATTTAGTTGTCTCTATCAATCATGAACGCTCCAGCTATCATAAATCTTTCTCAAGTAAGTATGATAATTTACTAGACGCACTCTCTCAAGCTACGCTAGTTAGATTCTCAATACAGTTCACTTAGATTGCACCCGAGGTATCGTTATCTCTAATCCAACTTCTAAACCCTCGGTTATGACTCTCGTCTATACTCCGGGAGTGATGTTGTTCATACAATCACCTAAATATGCACTCTCTCTCAAGTAGATACATACTAAATAGGAACAGATAATTGAGGGCCCTTTCAACTAACCACAATCATAACATGGATGAACAAATAGAGATTAACAACAAAATACAACTATATTAATAAAACAACCAAATCATTCCCAACGGGTTCCACCAAAACCTTAGATTAAGGTATTTAGCTACTCATAACAATGGGTAAATAAACTATGAAAAGATTCATAATTGTAAATTGCAAGAAAATAAGAGAGAATAAGAACAATGATGTTTTGGGTGATCTCTCACACTTGTTTCTCTTGCAAAATAATCTCCAAACTAAGTCTAACCTAGCCTTGGGCGAGTTTCTTACATATTATAAGGATTTTACAAAAGATATCCCGAGTTGACACTTTGACCCCTCAAATTTTTGGACTGTGCACGAGCTACCGCGGCCGCGGCGTCGACCGCGGACACCTCTGTAGAAAACCGCGGCGCTGACCGCGGCTCTGACCGCGGGAAGCACTAAAGGTATTTTTTCTCCGCGTTACTTCTCTCCGTTGCTCTTTTGCGTTCGGGTGCTTCTTGAGTGGGTGATTTCTACACGTTTTTGCCTCCAAACACTTCATTTTTGCTTCCTCACATCGTGTATTCCCTGCGAAACCAAATAGCATCAATTAAAGCATTTTATTGGCAACTTACATTACAAAAACAACAACAAAGCATGGGTAATTATGGCGTAAATAACAACTATATAGCCTATTATCATATAGCCTATGGCTAATTGCAATGGCATGTCTCAGTTCCTCCAACTTAATGGACGGTAACTTACTTCTATCTGTTGGCTTTTCTATTTACTGCTTTGAGTTCTGGTTCGATGGAATTTTGTGGGCACTGATTATGGATTTTCATGAGCGTGCCATCAAAACATTTCAAGATATTTGTTGAAATATTGAGCGTAATACTAAATTTTGCTCTTTTGATTATCTATTCGTCTTTTTTATTCTGAGCGTAAATGATGGAGCTATCACTTGACCAAACACTTAAGATCCTTACCCTATTGAGATTTTGAAAGAGAGATTGGAGAATTGGGTTAGAACCGCACGCTTAGGATTTATTACGTGTATAGTTTATTACTACGTGATATTGATTTATTTTCCTAAAATGAAATATAACCTCCAATATTTGGTAAAAGGAGTGTTATCGGTATAGATTCTCGTTGAGTTAGTTGTTTCTGTAAGCTTGTACAAATTTTTATGTACTAACTTACTCCCTTATAGTCCTTATATGTGAAGAGAGAAAGAGTATTTTTGGAACTTCTGTTATTCTTGCTTATAAAGAATATATTTTTATGGGTCTAAGGTTTCTTTTATTGTTTCCGGTTCATACATTGTTGGTATCGCCTTTATTGTTGATATTTGCTTCTTCTTGTTGTTATTGTTATAACTTGGCGGCGTGCAACTTCTTTTTACTTCTCCAAGCTAATGCTCTACTTTTGAATTTTTTTTGTTTCTTCTCTATCATAACAAATAAAGAAACTCTCTTTAATTGTTTGCACATTCATTTTGCTCGCCTATTAATCCATCTAGTTGTTTCTGCTTATAGATGTTAGGTGGGGGAGTTGGCTGCCAAGAATGTTTTTTCACATTATATTTCACCATTTGACAGAGTTATTTTATAATTTCAGGTCATACAGTCTAATGTTTGAGAATTTAGCGGGTGGAAGATTTTAAAATGATGAAAAATTGCAGAAATCATTTATTGACCATCATTCGTCTGGATTAGTTATATAATGACATTAGTAATTTAGTTCAAACAATATAAGTTTATTTTTGTAAGTTACTATGACATTAATATTTTTGATTAGTACTTCCTTTTGTTAAGATTTAATGAGATATTTTATGTCGTTTTGAATCAATATTAATATATTTTATTACTTGGAACATATTCTGAACGAATGTAGTACTATTGTTAATGGTTGCTAAACTATTGCTATTAAAGATTGTGACTTGTAGCGCTAATTTAGCTGGATATACTAGCTATAAAATTGGACGATAAAAGGGTAAATTAATATGTTTTCACAAGGGATATTGTAGCCATTATAATTGCTGGAAAATAATTGTCGTTAAAGATATTGACTTTTAGCGGCAATTTAGTTAAACATAATAGCCATTAAAATGGATGCTAAAAGGGCAAACTAAGATGTTTTTAGAAGAGATATTATAGCCATTTTAATTGCCACAAAATAATTGCCGATAAAGATGTAAACTTTTAGCGGCAATTATTTTGAATATAGCGGCTATATAAATGGATGCTAAAGGAATATAGTTAGTCGTTTTGGATTGGATTTAGAAGCCATTATAATTGCCGTTAAAAATAATAAAGTTTAGCGGCAATAAACCATACCTTTTACCAGCTTTGTTAGAAAGGCTGCTAAAGGCTTTGCCGACCCCGGCATCAGCGGCTAAACATCAATGGCCGGTAAAAGATATAGCGGCTATTGTTATTGCCGCTAAAGCCATTTTATATTGCCGCTAAAGCCCCTTTTTGTTGTAGTGTTTTCTTCTGTTTCGGAGCGGGTGGTTGGGGAAGGTTCTTTTCCTCCACGGACAGGGGCCTCATTACAGCATCTTATCTGAGGCCTGTGTGAAAGGGAATCAAGTGAGTATAAAAAAGAAACATTTTAGCAAAAATCATCAAATATGTGAAAAGAGGCTTACCAAAATTTTTGGCCTCCCATCGGCCCCTTGCCAAATCGCGCCATGAGCGCTCAACGTACGAAGAGGTCAAAGCCAGGTCCCGAACCCAGCTCTCGAGGTTAGGAATTGCACCGGCATCCAAGAGACCGCTACATCGTAGAAGGGGATGTCGATGAGAAGAAGCAAAGGAAACAAAACAATAAATGGAAGCTATAGGTGGGATTGTACTTACGATTCATATTTAATTTCTCGGGAAATGGCATCTTCTCGGCCGGGATCAGGTCGGAAGTCTTCACTCGAACAAACCGGCACATCCATACTCGATCTTTGTCCTCATCTATGCTCGAGAACAACACCTTGGTAGCCCGGCGCTGAAGTCTTATTTACCCGCCTCGATAAAGACGGGGGTTGTACAACCTGATGAGGTGGTCGAGGGTGAAAAGCATCCCTTCGACTTTGCTCGCGAAGAATCTGAGGAGAATAACAATCCGCCAAAAAGAGGGGTGGATTTGACCTAGGGTTATTTGGTATTGATGGTAAAAATCGATAATGACGAGATCGACGGGGCCCAGCGTGAAAGGGTAAGTGTAAACACTTAGAAACCCTTCCAAATGGGTAGTGATGTCTTCTTCGTAGGCCGGAATCACCACCTCTTTATCTTCCCAATGACAGTCTTTCTTCACCTGCCCAAGGTCACCCTCAGTTATCGTGCATATGTATCTTGACATTGGCTCGCATCGACCAGGGACCGACGAAGTTTTTTCGACTTTGAAGTCGGAAGTGAGGAAATACCCCCCCCCACCCCCCCCCCCCCAGGAACCACACTCCTCAGGACGCGGCTCCACCGATGTTTTATCGCCGACCGGCCCCGATGAAGAAGCGTTTCCCTTTTGAGGAACAGTTTTTGACGTTTTTGCCATTTTTGTGTGAGATTAAAGAAAGAGGGAGATGACAGAACTTGATGTTTGAAAGGGTATTAGCAACAAACCCTGGAGATTTTGAAGAAAGGAAGAGCTTAAGAGATGTAAAAAGCTTAAGAGATTAGAAGAAAGTGAAAGTAAAGATTGAATCAATGAGAGAAGGGGCCTACTTAATGATTCACGGCGACGATTCAAAGGCACTGGTGGCCGACCACCAATTGACGCTCATTAATGACTTTGGGAACTGTACCGACGGGACATTTTGGTCGCTTTCGTCGCTTACGTCACGAGGATGACGTCATGACAGGTCGAGGTACAAAATTGAAGGCTCAATTCGTTTCTTCTCATTACACTCCAAGAAATGAGGGGACTATCTGTATACGATTATAATCAGGCCTACCCAATTTCACTATTTCATCGAGACCAGGAAGTTGCATCGAAGGTCAGCCTCGTAGTGGATCAGACCAGAGCACGAAGACAACGTACCGAGTTCAAGAATCGAGGTACCTATCGAGTTCGAGGCCAGTAGCGATCGAGACCAAATAGGGCAGACTTCGAGCAAAGCGCAATAACAGAAAAGCGAGATATCCGTGACTGGTCGAAGATCGTGGCGTAAATCCCAGAACAGATCAAATCAAGGGCAGTTATTTAGGTTAATCATGGGATTTACTTCCGTAATTAAAATTGTACCATAGATAGGATTCCTCTACTATATAAAGAGGGTTCTAATCATTTTGTAGACCTGACACTCTGAGACAAAAAAGCAATATAACGCCTTTTCTATGGTCTCTAACTCCGGTCCTAAGGCAGATTGGACGCGCAATCTTATTGCCTATCGCGAACTATGATGTAAACTCAGATTACTGTACTGATGAAGGTAACCAACCTAGGCCACGGACTTTTGTTCGCCTCTAGTTGGTCTTCTTCTTGGCATCAAGAGTAGTCAGTACTGAAAAGGCCCGATTTCCTTTTTTTTTTTAAAGAATATATTTATTACATCAGAAAAGAGGAAAATAGGAACGCGGAAAGGATGTAAGCTACTGTATAAGGCAGGAAACTGATGAAGTGAGTTGACGTCAACTCTTCGGCTCATAAAAAAGTTAACAGTCAGCTACGATTTAGCAAATTTCCTCCTCCAAATGTATCAGACTACCAAACATCCACTAGTATAATACTATAAAGAAAGTCCATTCTTTTTACCATCAACGAAAAAAACTTAATACACAGCCTATATGTTTATTTAAACCGTGTTGACTAAACTGTTCCAAGATTCAAAGTCAATGCAGAAATACTACCGCTAGACTACAGGAGTTCCCAAGAATTACAGCCTTAAGAATAGACAAAATTGAACAAATCAATGACAAGTTGTCGTTAAGGTCCAGTTGTTCCAACTCTTTATGGAGTATATTTTAGCGTTAGAATAACGGAATTATCAGGAAACTTGAAAAGCACTACTCCTATTAAAGAAGACCACTAGGAAACTTGAAAAGCAATACTCCATAGTAAAGTAACATCTTCACCTAATACGCACGGAATCAAGTCGTGCTTTCATGTTTCAGTAGCAGTTAAACTGGTCATAACAGGAACTTCTGGTATAATTAGCATTTCTGAACTGGACGTCGAGAAGCTAATTCCCAGCTGTAAAGAGCTAAATAGCAAATACAGTCAGACCTCTCTATAACAGTATCCCAATATAACAATACTTCACTATAAAAGCCAAGCTTTTCCGGAACCAAATTTCGTGTTATGTTATAATATATGTTCTATATAACAGCGATTCGCTATAATACCCAAAAATATTCGGAACAAACGAGGCTGTTATAGAGAGGTTTGACTGTATATGTTGTTTACTCTCTCTCTCTCTCCCTCTCTCTCTCACATACACATACACACACACGCGCGCGAATCAAAAGGAGCAAGTGATGCACTAAACAATGTTGCCTTCTTGAATAGAAAAATCAGCATTCATGTTCTAACCTATTATGGTGAGGAAACCTAATCCAAAACTCAAGCACAATTCTTTTATGGTAGGTAATGTATATGCACTCCACAAAAACAATCTAGTATATGTGAAAAAGGAGTTCACGAGACTTTTATGGTAGTGTGATATGACATCCACCACCCTCCCAGTTCCCTCCGCCCCTCAAAAGAAAATGCCACAATCACAATATATGAAATGTAGGTTCAGCTTGACAGCTTCCTTTAGACACTGAGATGCCAATTCAAATTGTCATCCATATCCATTGTCCAATGGAACTACACCTAGGACATTAAGTGCGAAGTCAAAGGGTTGAGGGGCAAAAGGAGAAGAGAAGTACTACTTGGATATCATTGCACTTGCAGCTGTGACAGTGGAACATGGTGGCTCTATACGATCCACTGTTCTATTGCAATCATAATGTACATTAGCTACCATATTGTCATGTCTTAACCACAAAAACATAAGGATTGGCTCGGAAGAAATATAACTTTTCTATATGTATTTACATTAAATGGGTTAGCCTCGAAATCAAATATGACCAGGCAAAGAAAAAAATTCTGACCATATTGGAGCTTTACAAGGTTGTTATCCGCACTATGTGCTAAAGTGCTAAGAAACATATACCTAAATCCAGAGAACTTCAACCATATCTAGCTGCCAAAAGGTCAGTGACAACGAGCATATGGTAGCTATTATAAAAGTAGCAATGTTAGAGATGTTAGGTAGCAGTTTATCAGGTTCAAATAAAATGTTTGATAAACTGATGATGCAAAAGAACTTTGAGGAGTATTTGTAGTCCTTTCATCTGATTTTTCTGCATCATCATTTCCAGGCCCAACAGCAACAGCAGGTGGCACACGAGTAGTATTAACGACTTCTGATGGGAAATGGTCTATTTTCTCAATGTCATAACCTGCTTGAAGGCCACAAATCCAAACGAGAAATATAAAAGACCTATGCTATTTGTCTTAGTTAAGTTATTGGAGAACAGAACACTGTAAAAAACACTCACAATCAAACTTCTTCCAACCAAGAATGGCCTTTTCTCGATCAAACACAAAGCGGTACCCAGTCATGAAGTTTTCTGGAAAAAGATCAGTAAGAGCAACAACAGTCTCATATCACAATGTGTAAATGAATAGATCCATTTTTGAGCAGCCCACTTTAAGTATCTTATCAATGATAAACAACCAACATTTGAGTGCTGAGATTAACTCTAGCATTTTTATTGCCTGAGAGTTTATTACTTTGCTAGGAACCTGAAGCATCAATTTCACCAGGTGTTGGGACTCTTTAGGCTACAAAAAGGTGATTATTCTATTCCATTATCAGAAGCCTAACATAAAGAGAAAACCACTTAATTTCAGGGAATTGAAGCCAAAACAGGTGTTATGTCTAACACCACTATTTTGCTGACAACTCTTTTTGAAGTAAAGCCTTTTGGAAAATATAAATCATGAAGTCCTCCAGTTGAACAGAAGCTACAAAAATAGCTGAATGAATAATATACAATGTACAGTATTAGAGTCTCACATTGGCTAAGGATATGTATTGTTGTCTTCTTATATGATCTTAGGCAATTCTCGCCTCATGAGTTAACTTTTCGAGTTGAGTTAGCTTTCCTTTTGTTTCATGCAGCAGTAGAGACAGACTTTATTACCTCACGTGTTTGAAACTTCATTTCACTTCAATCCAATGAAAATAGAAAATTTAAAAGCATTGTTACACTTAGGAAGCTTACGTCCAATTATATTTAGGTCTTGACTCTTCACAACAGCCAGGCAATACACGAGTTGACTCTGCATAGGAGACAGTATTTAGTATTTTTACAGGAAAAAGGCAATAACTGAAATTAAAAAGAAAATATTGTGCAAGACAGTTGAAACATTATACCTGCATGGATATAACAATAATTGGATCATAGACAACAAGCTGGCCTCCCCCTTTCATAGTTAGGCTTAAACTAGGAATCAAGCTCGTATTTGCATCAGGACTGTCCAATATAAATCACAAAATGATAAAACAGAAAGATAATGAATAAAATGTTGTAAAGAAGTGGTTGAAGGAAGGAAAAGATATATATATATATATATATATATATATATATATATATATATATATATATATATATATATATATATATATATATATATATATATATATTATACACACACACATGTACATATATGGCATATATTACCTCATATCATAACAATAATCGAAAGGGATCCTAGGATCAAGTGGGCGCCGCTTGTCTCGTACTTGAGAATGGAACTGTTGAGGAAGAAGACAATTGAATCTTGAACATTATCTAACAATGTGTACAAATAAGTACCATTTGACAAGGATTCTTACACTCTCTGAAAGCTTCGTATAGGATAGGTCAGCAAGATACGTGAAGGATGTTCCGGTATCAAAAAGTGCTGTAAAACCTGAATCAACGAGAGTTGTTCCCACGCGTATTTGATCTACAGAAATGTTATACGTTGGGCTGCAAAAGGTTTTCCACAAGAGCATGGTTAAGTGGATCTAAAAGAATTGGATGGAGCTGACCAGAAAAATTTAAGGTGGTGTTAATGGTGTGATTACCACTTACTGTAATGGGTTTATATTAAAAGGGGTCTCTTCCTGGTCAAAGCTACCCTTGTCTCCAAAACTAATTCGTCCTGCCCCATCATGACCAAAGCACATGGAGAAGGAATCTGCCATAAAACCTTCTCGAGACAGAATACTAGGGACTGATATCTTCTCAAGCCCAAGCCCAAATAAACCGTTTGGTGCCGCAACATCTAGAAAAGAACCAGTCTGCACTTGTCCACAACTGCACACTTGAAATTGGCCTTTATTAGAGAAAGAATTTGAGAATTTTGGCAGAAGCAGAAGCGCTTCTCAGTTACCAAGTTAACCAAAATGTACCTTCCATACAACACATATAGTTAAAAATACACTGCTGGAGATCAACCCAATGGCAATCAACTTCAAATCAATGAGATAAAAGAAGTTCAGGATACTTACCCAAAGATCACACGCGCCTGAACAAATTTTTCCTCATTGTCTTCTGTTCTCAAGTGCAGAATATCATCCACTAAAATTCCGGAAGTTGAAGTTTCCGAGGAGACATAGGACACTGAATAAGGGCAGTGGCTATATACACCAAGGCAATTATTGCGCTCTGTACACAAGCTATTACTGCAGGTGACCTGCTTGCTAGTTGACGAACCATTCAGGCTGTATATGCTAAGCTCAAAATCCTGGAGCAAAAACACAATTTATTTCAGAGGGAGTGAAAAGGAAACGATATAAGAGAACTAAAAAAGGGATTGTATCTCATTTCTCTAAGAACCCTTCTAATTTATCTGGCAAAGCAAAGTTAACAGTATAGCTAACCCTGCTATCTTTAGATTAGAGCAAGATAATTCCATTGAATCATGGGCTATAGGAGGAACCAACAGAATCACCATACACAATTGATGAGTAAGGCTGTGAGGGAATAAAACAAAAAACAGTAAAATGGTAACCCCAACTGGAGAACTAGGCCATAAAAGTCACTTCACAGATCAATTGTTCATCAGTGCCCGAAAGATGCTATAGGGTAGAACTAATTAGTTGTCTGTTCAAGTTGACAATAATGGGCAAGTTAATTAGAGAACCTGTGATCTTCGTCTACTTCACAAAATAATGGCATCCAAAAATGTACAGCCCACAACTATTATCCCCTTGTAAGTGGTGATTTTCTAGTTTACTGTACAGATGTCTCATTAGAACATCCAATTACACTCACAAGTTTTAGTGTACTGCATTCTTGGAGGCACAAAAAGTTATAGATACTAATGCAAGTTTGCAAATGGATGATAATTGTTTTCACTATTCACGCGAAATGGAGGTCACAGTTAACCATTCTGTCACAAGAAAGGTCTTATGAAATTTATTAGCTCCCCAACTTTCCATCATATGCATCTTGTGCCTAAATAGCACACAATTCATGGATGCAACAAATGGTCTAGCTGTCAAAGGCACTTTTTAGTCAATCCTTTATGTTATAAAATGCTGATTGCTAAGTACCATTCTAGGAATTTCGCATAAAGCTCAGTTTGTTGAGAGCTTTACACCACAATGTCTCACTCAATCCTTTCATATGTCCATATAATTACAGACACCCAAAAAATTGAAGGGGGGAAAAGTAAAACATACAAAGCTGTAAAGTGTAGGATCATCAGTAGAAGCACATTTGCCGCATTCACAAGGCACCCAAAATAAATCACTCCCAGTATCAAGCGCCACAAGAAACTTCATCCCCGGTGTCCCCAACGTCACTGTAGTGTAATGCAAACTACAAAAACAAGATTTTCAAAATTAAACACAAAATTACTCTCAAGAAATAGCAACCCAAAGAATATCAGAAAAAGGGGGATTTGTTCGGACTTACAATCCAAGAGAGCTGATCCGGAAAGTGGAATTGCCATCAGAGAAAGTGAGTGGTCCGTCAAATTTGAAAAGCTTCCTACCATGTAACAACTTATCGTGGTTGGCCAACTGAGTATAGTACTGAAGACTTCCTTTGACCGGCCAATTATGAAGTGGACCACCTATTTTCTGCAGTGACCATTTCT
Organism: Nicotiana attenuata; assembly: GCF_001879085.1. NCBI lineage: Eukaryota > Viridiplantae > Streptophyta > Magnoliopsida > Solanales > Solanaceae > Nicotiana > Nicotiana attenuata. The sequence continues at coordinate 135,474 of NW_017671141.1, read as the reverse complement.
TGACAGTTTCAGAGAAACGATGGTGCATTTCAAATGTGAAAACACGGCCACTGCATTGTCTAATTAATAGCAACGTTAGAAAGAAAATAATGAAAGAAGACATTTTTCTTTATCTCTAAGAAGTGCTTAGAAACTCAGATCTTGAACTGTAATGGCACTGATTGGGTAGACAGCTTGAGAGTTAGGTTTTCAGAGGGAGAGTCAAGAAAAGGAAAAAAGAGAGAGAAAAGGATTAGATTGGGAGCAGAGAGTAAAGTTTGACAGTTGTGTGGAAGTTCAAGAAACTCCATTATACTGAGCCGACTGGGATCTTCATGGGGTAGTTTCCTGGTTCATTGTCTCATTTTCCGAAAGTAGTAATTTTGCCAAGTTGAGAAAATTTTCTGAGATGATTGCCTTTTTTATGGATTTGGCATTTTATCATTTATCACTATGATGGACCAATATTATCATTCTTTTTATTGGGGAAATAACACTATATAATCGTTCTAAAAATAATATCCTAATATTAATATTTTTTTTTATATATATTGTATATATATACATTTTGTACAAATTTTATATATTATTGTCGGCTATCGAATGTTAATAGTTCCTGGCTCAAACTAAAAGTGAAGAAAAATTTACCTAACTACATTATAAATAGAAACTTATTTATCGCTTTTATTTAGGTTCCTTGTTAATTACATATATCTATATTTACAGGTTATATACAAAACCATAAAAATTAAGATCCCTTAAATTTAGCCACTATGAGTTACACGGTAC
>NW_017671141.1:130346-134686 GCF_001879085.1 Nicotiana attenuata | reverse complement strand
ATTTACGATTTTTTTACTTTGCCAAAGAATTTCAAACATTTTCTCTCTTTCTTATTAATCACCCAAATTTTTCGATTCTTTTCCATTTTCAAAGGTTTTCAAACCCAATTTCTCTCTTTATTACTAATCACCCAAAATCTCTCCTTTTTATTGACACAATACGGACGAAATTCGAAATGTTGCTTTAGAATCAAATTGGGGTAATTTTTGAAACTTGTTTCCTTTCTNTTTACTTGACCAAAGTAATTTCAAACTATTTCTCTTCTTTCTTATTATCCAACCTTAATTTTCGATTTCCTTTACTATTTACGTAAGTTTACCAAACCTATTTCCTCTTATTACTAATCACCCAAAATCTCTCCTTTTTATTGACACAATACGGACGAAATTCGAAATGTTGCTTTAGAATCAAATTGGGGTAATTTTTGAAACTTGTTTCCTTTCTTTATTTTTTCTAATTTTCAAGTTTTACTCTGAATTAATAGTGGCTCTGTACCAATTTCTCTGTATTTGATCTTCTTCGTGTTTTCTATATATTTAAACAATGTCTCTTTAATATATATTTTTTTGCTTTGACCTTTTTCAGAATAACAATGGGTAAGAAACCTTCACATGAATCTTCGAGAAAACGTAGCAACAATTTTGTTGGTGATACACCAATAGGTAACACAACAATTCAAAGATCTCCCCGGAAACATATTGAAAAAGTTGTGGCTGACATACCTAGTTTCGACTTAGGTGTATTTACACAAGAAAAACACATCAAAAAGTCGAATTCTAGGCATGCAATACCTGTAGTGATTCATAGGTAAAAAACTTAATTATATGATAATTATATCAGATTTGTTTTAGATTGTATCACAACTCTATTAAAATTGTATGTGACTTGTAGATGATAGATCAATACCTAAAAAAAATACATGACACAATAATACACTTATAATACGATGTTATATTAGATTTTTAGTTTAGAGTTATGATTTAAACTTGATGAAGATGAAGATCATAAGTGTATCATAATTTTTAGAAATGCATCACGATTGTATTATAATTGCATTTGCATCATAATTGTTACATAAATTGTATTAAAAAGGTACGATAAATTTATATTGTTTCAAGCAGTTGTGAGTTTGAGACCAATTTCACAGTCTGTATCACAAATATATAATAATTGCATATTAATTTATTAGTATTATATCAATTATTATTTTGGTTATTTATGTACCAGATACAAGTTAGATACAATTGTGAAACAAGTATGATATAATTATTTTTTAGGCATTGATGTATCAGATAGAATTATAATACAATTATCATACAATTCCTGCAACTTTTTCTTTTTCGAGTTTCAATCTGAAATTTCATCTAAACTCAACTCTATACTTAACTAATTTCTCTCAAAATTGAGATCTCAACTCCAAAGGATATTTTCAATCATGTGCAAGAATACCCTCTAAACAAATCAAAAAATTTGAAAATCCGAATATCGAATTCAATGGAAAGAGAGAAGATGGAGATTTTGAGCGTAAATTAAGGGATTTTGATGTAAAGAAAAAAAGGAAGGAGAGAAAAGAGGAGAGGAAAAGAAAGGAAATGATGTAATTGAATCCCTTAATAATAGGGGTAAGGAGGAATGTATACAATTTATAAAAAAAAACTAGATACTTATCAAAAACTATGAAACATAGAGAAAATAAGTATATAAGTTTCTAGGCCTGCGCCGATAAGTCATGTATTAGGGGTAAAGTGCTCCCTAACAAAGCTAATTTCATACCCAGAATTCGAATCTGAAACCTTTAATTAAGAACGAAGAAGTATTTACCACTACATCCGCTGGTATATATCATTTATCACTACTCACTAGGATGTCAAATGGGCAAATTGAGTCCAGTTCTAGTATGTTAGATACTTAAATTGAGTTGAGCACAATTCAACCACCAAAATTTTGTATGTGTCAAGATGAGTATAGTTGGGAAAAAATGAGTTGAATAACGTGGCGTAGTTTAATTTGTCCAATTTACGTTAAAAGGATTAGACAGTTTACACTTTTATGGATCAAAATTGATGTTGAACAAGTACATGAGATCAATTTTAAAGTAATCATACAAGGATGAATCAATAAATGAGTCATAATCTAATATGTTTAGAGATTACTAACGATACGATGAATTGATCAATGTATTATACCTAATTAACTAGACCCCTCCAACTTAAGCTTAAATTTGAGCAACATGGATGAATCACACTTCAATAGGCCAGAATTGACACTCTAATTCCCAATAAAGTGTTCTATAGTATTTACGTAAATTTGCTATCTTTTTTTGTGTATTAATTTATGTTTGTAATCTTATATAAAGCGGGTAGACTGTCTTTAAGTGTTCTAATAAATCTAATTATATTCTCCTAGTTGCTAAAGCAAGCTGTGAAATAATATTGTATGTGCATGACAACGAACGAGACAAACACTTTTAAGTGGTTCCTTTTTTGTTTCTTTCTTTCCATGTGGGGCATGGAATATTAAATAATTCTTCAATTTTATAAACAGTTGAAACAATTTGTAGTATGTTCTTTTGTTTATCTTTTCGAAGTGCCGCTTTTCTTAAAAGTTTAATTTCTAAAATTTCAGTGGCCCCACTTGAGGGAAATAATTTGGTTTGGCAGTTTAAATTTGTTGACAGCTTGTGTTGTCTTCTTTCTTTTTTTCTAAACTTTCAAAAACCGCCATATTTTAGTGGTACCATTTACTGTATTACTTCCTATAATTATATTTTTAGATTTTTTAGAGTGTATTCGATGTATTTAAGCTACTGTATTCATGGATACAGTAGCATTTCTAGGCGTGAAACAGGGGATTACAGCTAGACAGATTTTTGTATTCGAGTGTATTCGACTGTATTCATGGCGTGAAACATGGGATTACAGCTGGACAGATTATTGTATTCGACTGTATTCACGACGTGAAACAGGGGGTTACACTATTTTTAAACGGAAAGTGAATCAATTAACAAATAGACTCCTAATATAACTCAACAAACTCAATTATTACACACAAATTTTGTATTTCCAGTTACAAAAAAAATTCTCAACCGAAAAACATCCCAAAAACATAGCAATCTTCAGATAAATTATATAATACATCTCAATACATAAATTATATTAATTGGAAAAAACATATGAATACATTCATGGAATATAGCGAGACAGTGAATACAATGAAATACATAGAATTCAGCGGGATACATTGAAATACAATTAAAAAAAAGATAATGAATACAATAAACTACATAGAATACAGCGAGTTACATTGAAATACAATGAGAAAAAAAAAGACAATGAATACAATGAAATACAGCGAGATACATTGAAATATATTAACGGAAAATTCAAGTTGCTCAGCCCCCAACCCTGTCGTCTTTGTTCAAGATCAAACCTAATGTTGTCTCGTTGAAGCAGATCAGTATCCAGTCCTCGCTTGCCGTCACCGTTGCCTCCGGTTGCTGACGATTAGCACGTAATTACCGGCGAAATAACGGAGGTTTTTGTTGATCCGATATGTTGCGTCAGAGAATGAGATTGGGAGGCTTAGGGCGGCGGTATCAATGAATAACGGTCACGGTCGAAAAGGTGACGGTGGCAATTGCTCCAGCGTCCGGTGGAGGAGAAGACATCGGGAAGTAAAGAGAGAGAGGGGGAATAGATATGGAGTAGGGGATAGGAGAAATTTGAGGGGATATGAAAGAAAAAAATAATACAAAGCTTATTTTATGGCTGAAGGGTATGAGGTGACCATAAATAGATATTTGGCTATAAAAAATCAAAACATAGCTATGGAGTATAATGTTTTAAAAGGGTATTTATTTAAAATAAATAAGGTATCAACCTTTGCTATAGGAGGTAACTAATCCTTTTCCAATTCCATTTTAACTTTAGGGTTTAAGCAGTCCGTCTAAATGGAAAAAAAATTACTTTCTCCGGTTTACAATAAGTGATGATTTTACCTTTTTATTTTGGTTCAAAATAAGTGTCTATTTACATAATCAAGAAGGAATTAATTTTATTTTTTCAAAATTTGCCCTTATTTACATATTTTAATGTGTCAAGGTAACAATTAATTAAGGTTAATTTAGTGAATACATCTTTTTTCTCTAGGAGTTCGTATTTTCTTAATGGGTCTGCCAAAGATAAAATGGTCACTTACTAATTATTATGGACTGGAGGGAGTAACTTTTATCTACATGTGATCTCAAACAGGGGCGTCTTAACAAAGTTGGTGTCCTAAAGCAAAATTTTGTTACGAGGCCTTAAGTATTATTTAAGAAAAAAAAACCTTTCATATATAT
>NW_017671141.1:128870-130326 GCF_001879085.1 Nicotiana attenuata | reverse complement strand
TATATATATATATATATATATATATATATATATATATATATATATATATATATATATATTTCATTTATAGTCTATGTTTTAAGTTTTTTAAGATGCAAAGTTATCAACAATTCTTTAATCAATTTCTTCTGTTTTTGTTTAACTGACAATATAACTAATCAATCACATGAATAAAAAGTTCTCTTTTAATTTTTTAAATAAGAATCTTGTAATTTTTACCTTAAAATATGAAGTAATTATTTATGAAACTAGCCATAATCATACTGTTAATAAAAAAAGGGACCCCAAAAATATGGGGCTTAAAGCCATGGCCTTAGTGGCTTTGGGCTTGAGCCGGCACTGATCTCAAATACCATGTATTAAGGGTCGTTTAGTTATCAGGATAAGAATACTAATCCCAAAATAGAATTTGAAATGTAAGTATCTCATGTTTGGTTATAAATATTAGCTAATACCTATATAAATTTTATGTCAAAATGATGATATCCCAACCCATATAGTAATAAAGCTGATTGGCACAAGGTACTTGACCTCTCTTTTCTCTCTTATCACGTCCTATTATCATTTCCATACTACACATGGATAACAAAAAATCGATCATCCATTTGGAAAGAGAAGGATCTACAAGGTTTCTTCAATGAAATAACTTTGTCCTAAATTCTCTACTTTAAACAAAATCTCAGATGATGGACAAACGCTTAGACAAAAGGAAGAAAAGAGATCGAAGCATTAATTGCTCAAATTCGTAAACTTTTACACAAAAACTAGTATTTAATCGACAATATTATTAAGTTCAAATCACTATAAATGTTAACATGTACATGTAATATTAAATTGAATCAAAACCAAAAGAAAAAACCTAATAAACATCGTAATATTTACAGTAAATTTGCTCATGTGACAATCTAACAGGGCACTCATGCAGTACCCACAAAAAAAAAAAAAAAGATAACTTAAATCCCTTAAAAAGGGGTCTTGACTTCTTATACATCTTATATTCTTATCACTCCGCTTCTTAAAGTAAACAAAATTGTGAAAAAAATTGGTAAACTATGTGTAAGGCTCAAGCTGGAGAGACAGAGGTAAATCCAAATTTATCAGATAACTTAGTTCTTGTCAAAGGTGAAAAATGCTCCATTTGCCGAATAAATTGCACGTCGTGAACCAATGGATTATCTGTTCTCCCGGGGGGAGATCCTGAGTAACATGATGGCGATTTTCTTCCATCTCTTGTCTGCGTTCATACATTCTCTTGTTAAAAATACAAATAAGAGAAATCTCCTCGTATTCAGATTCAGACATTTCAATTATAGAGAAAAATCAAATGGTAACATAATCGACAATTTTAGGGATATCCCATTGATAAAGCAAATATATATATCAAACAAAAAGACTTATATATATATATATATATATATATATATATATATATATATATATATATATATAGATATTA
>NW_017671141.1:34893-128855 GCF_001879085.1 Nicotiana attenuata | reverse complement strand
TATATATATAGAATCTTGGCTTAGAGAACAAACCTTATCGGCAACAATGTTGAGAATCCCACTTCTTCCATCAAAATTCTTCTGGCTGATCGATCACATGAATTTCCAAATATTATTTCTCAAAAGATCAATTAAAATACTCCATTATTATGAAGAAGAGAAAGAAAGATATAAAAATGTGAAAAAAGGGAATAAAAGAAGAAGTACCTATTATCGTTGTAATTCAGGGATTTGAGGAATTCAGGAAGAGTAGAACCAGGTTTTCTAGGTTTAGGGCAAATAGGTGGCACATTATTTCCTCCATTGTTCAGCTTATTTTTCTCCTCAACAAAAATGCTCTTCACTGAAGAATGATGCATCTGTCGTCTACTAATTTAACATGTAAAGAAAAAGTGTAGTTCTACTAATTAAATTGTCACAAGTACGAGAACTTGTGACAGTTTCTATAGCTGGTCCTGCTTATTTATACCTTTTCAGAAAATGGTAATGACACATATTTTTTTTTACCATAAGTTAACATCGGCCACAAGTTTATCTCAAAGACAGTGAAAAAAAGAGATAAAATAGTGAAGTATACTGGGCTTATAAAAGTTAGTTATAGTGAAAGAGCGTAGAGGCCATTGCTTGGCCAAGATTTTACGTAGGGTAAGGTCTTTGACTAAAGTTTTTTATTCCTATTTCTTCTCCATTTTATCATCTGGACAATAATTACTGGTCCAAGTGTTTAAGTTCCCAAGATTTTTGGGTTAATTATTTAACTCTCGATCGGCTTATGTTTTATCAATTTGTTTCCATGTCATGCTTATGAAAAGGTCACACAATCAGATTTTTCAAACTTCTAGTAGCCAAATAAGTATTTTGCTCTCTAAATTATTAATCTTTATTTTTTTCACTTTTTTTTTATATTATGACATTCTTATTTATTTTTAATCTTTATTATGAACTTATCTATAAATAAAATAAATTTATTTATAAAATATAAAAAATAAAAAATAATTTTCAAGCATATATGATGTTAGAATAATAAAAGCCGGACATTGATGCAACTTATCTTTGAGGAGTCATATCTAATTCTTATTTAGTGAGATGATCAAATTATTGGTACAACAGTATACTTGCATGTGATTTATAATAAATAATAAACATGACATAACAATAAATATATATATCTTCCACGTCTTAATATGCTTTTAGTAACATTAGCCTGTCTTGATGTTGTTAGTAGATGATCAACCATAGTAACATATATCTTAGAAGGTATAAATTCTCTGCATTTCACCATTTTCACATTAAGATTTTTATTGTGATCATTGAAAAGGTTGGAACTTGTCTGAGTTTATTTATTTATTATTTTAAAAAATCTTATAGAGGATAAATTCGACGTGAGCAGACTTAAGGTAACTAATTTCAGCGTCGCTTCTTTTACTAACAATTTAACAACCAGTGAATGCAACATATGATGTATTCGGGTGTGTTTGGTACATATGATGGAAAATGTTCTTTTTCAAGAAAATAAGTTATTTTCAAATGTTTGATTATTAAAAAAATTATTTTTTATGGAAAATAATCCCGAAGGGAGAAATGACTTCCTTCACTTTTGGGCGAAAGTCGATTTCCTTCCTGATTGTCTCCATTTTTAACTTCATATTATTTCTTTAACCAACATTTGAACATTATTCTCAATCAATATTATTCAAGAATATTGTCGAAACACTTAGCGTGTTTGATATAATTAACTAAAATCATTTTTAATGGAAACTGTTTATTGGTGTTAAATTGTCGAGTGAAAATATTTTTCTAGAAAATGACTTCCGTATCCCCTTTATTAAATATTTTCTTATAAAAAAAGAATTTATTATTCAACCAAACATCGTAAAATATTTTTCAGAATATAAGTCATTTTCAGTTCCCCTCAAACGAAACACACATCGTCGAGCTTACATCATAATAATATCTAATTAAAGCATAAAAAGATTTCAATTCAGCATGAACTATTCTTAACGCAGTTTGATGGTTACCACCACCAAGGATTGTGGAGAGATGGACATCCCTCCATCCTTCTAACTAAAGGACTTGATTTGAATCCTGGGAATGGAAAAAATAATGTTAGGAAGCGCTTTTTCCTTTATTGGGCTTTACGTCGCGTGAATTCAGATTAGTTGAACATCAATATGAGTATCGAACATTGAGTGAGAAACAAAGTATAAGTAGTGTTATCTGATGAATGCAAAGACAAAAAATAAGTAGTGTAACGAATATGAGTATCAAATACCGGTCGGGAAGTATAACATAAGTAGTTCGACGTATGGTACCCGATGAATGCGAAGATATAAATATACAACCGACGGATATAGAAATTTGCATGCTTTTAGAAATTTTCATGACATAATTAAGCAGAATGGTGCATCTATAATGTCGATAAAGTAAGACAATTAAGAAGCAATAGAGTTGTGGCTTTAAATAAACTTAGTTCTCTTCTGTATAGGTTCTTGTAACGTAAGTATTATTTTGTTTGTTTCCTTAATTAATTAGGATTGAGAGTATTTTTGTTACGAATTTTATAGGAACGAATTTTTTTAGTTGATGTGCTTTTCTAATGAATTTTATTTTAATTTTTTTTCTAGTTTATAAGGATTTTATTCATTTCTCCATAGCTAGAAAAAGGTTTAGTGGCAATATCATAATTTTTTTATTTTTTTATTAAAAACTATCTCCATTGATTATTGATGTGCAAAAAGTTACTATTGAGTTTGGCATTCCAAACTGTGTACATGATCATTGAGCTGAGAGTAGTTATGTTTGTCCTAACAAAAGTTAAAGAGCTGATGACGAGTAGTTTATGGGGGGGGGGGGGTCATATACAATATGTGCAGCTTTTGGGTGTCTAACCCTGAAGGTTGGAAAGCTCCACCTATCCATGTTAACCATGCCTCTAACTTGTTTAGGAAGCTCAGAGAAGGAGTTGAAGGTATGGATTCCATTAACACCATGGCTAAGGGCTGCCAGTTTATCAGCTGGCTTGTTTGCTTCCCTGTAACAGTGGTTAATGTTAAATCCATAATTTTCCACTAATTTCTCGATATCCTTGACTTGTTTAGCTATTCTCCATGGAGGCTTCCATTCCTTATTGATGCATTTTGTTAGAAGCATCGAATCAGTGTCTCCGTAGGCCATGTAGAAGCCTCTACTTGCACACCATTTTAGAGCGTAAAGCATTGCTTCTGCTTCTGCGAGATTGCTGGTGCCTGGTCTTATATGGAGGGCATAAGCAAAGATGATCTTTCCTTCTCTATTTCTGACCAGGCCTCCTCCTCCACATTATCCTTGAATACGGCTACCATCATTATTGAGTTTAACTTGAGTACCAGGTGGTCTGATCCACCTCACCATAAGGCTGGTTCTTAGGTGCAAGGGAGCTTCACAGGCTTCACATAGATTGTTCCAGCTGTTCCCAATTTTTGCCCTTCCAAACTGCTTTCTAGTAACCTGCAAAACAGTATTTAAAATATTAATTTTTGATCGATATAATGACGGTCTCTCTGGTTCATATTTAGAGCTACATCTTAACCACCATATTTCCCAATAAATAATGAGCGGGAGAGTTTTGATGATGTATTTAGCAATGGGATTGGTAGTGTGAAGATTCCACCAGTTAAGAAAAATCATTTTAAGGTTCATGTTTCTATATTGAATGCCCAGGGGACCAGCAAAATAGTCCCATAGCTTTGTAGCATGGTCTCCTTTGCAGAAAAGGTGGTCCACATCCTCAAGCTCAGCGGTTATGTTATTAGTGTTGCAACAGTGACATATCGCAACAAGAATCAAATCAACTCTGGCATCAGTAGGAAGTCTATTATGAATAGCTCGCCAGGATAGGAATAACATCTTAAAGGGAATATCCTTGTGCCAAAGCTGGCCCTCAGTGATGTTGATAGCTCTTCTTTGCCTGAAGATATCCCATGCTGAGCTAATAGAGAAATCACCCATAGAGGAGGGTGTCCAAATGGCAATGTCTTCAGTATTGTTATCGATATTGATATTGAGAGCAGTTATCTTGTCTTTGATGTGGTCAGGCAATTGATTTTGCAGACAATTCCAATCCCAAGCGCCCTCTTTGAGAACTTCATTCAATTGGATATTGTTGTGGTTAATATTAGCGGGGATCAGCTGATATAGGGGACCAAACTGTGTCCAGTTGTCATACCAGAAGGATACATTACCATTCCCCACAGTCCAATGGATATTAGTTTCAGCTATTTCTTTGATCTCACACAATGCTTTCCACCAATCAGAGTTCCCATTTTGCCAAAGCGCATTACAAGGATGATTCCCAGATAGGTACTTAGCCTTCATGAACTCACTCCATAGGGAGTTAGAGGTTCTAGGAGCCCACCAATGTTTAGCCTTGAGGCTTGACAAATATCTGCTAGTCTTCTAAAGTTAGTGCCTCCCTCTTTGTAAGGAAAGCAGAGATTTTGCTAGGAGATCCAATGATATTTACCCCCCGTGTCTTGACCAGACCAAAAAAATCTAGCGATATATTTTTCAATAATGTCGAGAGTCCCTTTGGGAGGGTTAACAGCTGCCAGCACGTGAATAGGAAGAGCTAGCAACACATGCCTAATCAGGACAGCTCTTCCACCAGTAGAGAGAATTTTTGTATGCCACCCTCTGATCCTACTGATGACTTTGTCAACCATACCAGAAAAGTGAGAGATCTTCTTCCTTCCAGTAATCAAAGGGCATCCCAGGTATTTAATAGGGAAAATTTGATGGTTCATAATGGTTCATACCAGTGATCTCTTTTATTCTATTAACAGTAGAGTTCCTGGGATTGGGTGCTAAAGCAAAGCAGCTCTTGCCTTTGTTAATAAGTTGCCCTGACACCATCTCATATTTGGTAAGAGTATCCAGAACCTTTCTAAGGGTGTTTTTGCTACCATTACAAAATAAAATGGTATCGTCCGCAAAAGCAAGATGATTGATGACAGGGCCATTGCAATTCATATAAAAACCATTATTGCCAATAGTGGATTGTAGATTGTTAAGCATCTTGGAGAGAAGCTCAACACTCAGGATAAAAAGGGAGGGGGAAAGGGGGTCCCCTTGCCTCAACCCTCTACTGGACTTAAAGAAACCATGTCTAATACCATTCACAGTCACCGAATACCCATTATGTGAGATGTAGTTGCGAATGAGGCTGATCCAGAGTTTTGAGAACCCCATCTTCCTGAGGGATATGCATAGATAATTCCAGGAGACTCTATCATAGGCCTTAGTCATATCTAACTTTAAGACCACATTTCCTCCTCTGCTAGGTTTTCCAATGTCGTTAATAATTTCCTGGGCAAGAAGAATATTTTCAGTAATGCCTCTGCCCTTTACAAAGCCGCTTTGGTACCTAGATATAATCCTCGGCAAGATTGTGGCAAGCCTCGCATTAAGGATTTTAGAGATAATTTTGCTGGAGACATTACAGAGGCTAATAGGTCTCAAATCAGAGAACTTTTATGGGTGATCCACTTTAGGAACCATAAAAAGGCACGTATGGGAGAAGAATTTAGGGAGAGTAGCTACATTGAAGAAAGCCACCACTGCCTTATGAACATCATGGCCAATGACTTGCCATGCCTTTTGATAGAAACATCCACTGAAGCCATCTGGGCCTGGGGAACTATCTGCATCAATAGAAAACACATTATTTTTAACTTCCTGAAGGGACGGGAGGTCGGTGAGCATGGAGTTGTCTTCATCAGAGATACATCTCTCTAGGTAATTGAGGGAAGAAAAATCATCATATCGATTGTCTTGAGTAAACAATTATTGGTAGAATCTGATAGCTCCTTCTGCAACAGTATCATTTCCCTCCAGCCATTGGTTTTGATCATCCTTGATTTTCCTGATTGCAAGTTTCCTTCTGTTATCTTTAATAATCCCATGGAAGTAGTTAGTATTAAAATCAACCTCATCCAGCCATTTGATCCGAGCTTTTTGCCTTAGCATAGAGTTTTTGATCTTGAGGTATCTAGTAAACTCAGCTCTGCATCTTGATAGTTCACATCTGTTGTCAGGTGTGTTGTTCATCACACAATTATCCTCCAGAATCCTCAGCTGTGCCTCAAGTCTCTTAGGTTCCGCAAATATATCACCAAAGGTCTATCTTGACCAGGTGCTTAGAGCATTGCTGGTCCTTTTAAGTTTCTGATGAAGAATGTATAGGGGGTTTCCAATGACTTCTTCCTCCCATGCATTCTGGACCGTTTGAATGTACTCATGGTGGTCGGTCCAGAAGTTTAGGAACTTGAAGTATTTGATATGTTGAGTGGTTTCGTTATTGATTTTGAGAACAAGAGATTTAAAGTATCAAACCAGGCAGAATTATAGACCATCCTATCTAATCTCTTCCAAATGGTGGACGGAGGGTCTCTATTATCACACCATGTGAAGATGGATCCAATGAAACCCGCATCTTGGAGCCCACGTTCGTTAAGGCACTCAATAAAATCCAGACTCTCCTCCATTCTGTGGCATCTGCCACCTTTCTTTTCATCGCTTGTGGTGACTACATTGAAGTCTCCAAGGACCCCCCCCCCCCCAAGGCTCCTGGATATAGTTCGAAATATTTTTCATGTCTGACCATAGCTCCGTTCTAAGATCTTCAATGCATTTAGCATAGACCACAGTAAGGAAGAAGCCCGGGGCATTATTGTGAGTGAATTTGAAGTGAACGTGTTGTTCCTTGTCCATGATAATATCCACAGTGATATCATTGGTCCACAAGATCCAAATTTTGTTGGAACAATTGTGAAAGCCATGCTGCATGTCAAGTCTTCTTTTATACTTTTCCAATTTCCTACTGTCGACCATCGGTTCCTGAAGACAGATGAGAGGGAGGTGAAATTGTTGTTTGATAGTTTGAAGCCTTTCCAGTGATCCCTTGGACCCTATCCCCCTAATGTTCCACGAAATTGTATTAATCATTGGAGACATCAGTGGGTAAGGTTGTTTGATCATCCTTGTGATAAGTGCTCCCCTTTATTTGAATACCCACCTACGGCTTTGATTGTTATTACTTTTGCAGGAGCTATGACGTCATTCCTTGCGGCAACCACTGGAATATTACAGAATGATCTAAATTTGTTTGTCGGGTTTGAAGAAGTGGCTTCCACCAGTGTTATGGTTGTTTCTAGGGGATAGGTTGTTGTATTTTGTGACACTTTGAGAATGTTGCATGATAGTAGTTTTTGGCTCCTCAATTTCTCCATCAGATTTTGAGGTATTAAGAGTCTCATCTAAGCTATCTAAGATCATGTCTTGATCTCTGATCTCCTTTTCCATGGCTTCCATGTTTTGTTTCTGTTTGCTTTTGATGGGTGGTTCCTTCTGATTGTAGGCTCCAAGATCCGGTGGGCTGGCCTCAGCTCCCAGTTAATGGCTAACTCCCTAGGTTCTACCTCTTCTTTTCCTTTTTCTTTGTTCTTATTTTTCTCTAGTATCTTGCCTTGAGGAAAGTTCAGAGCCGGCCAAGATGATGTACCACTGCTACTATAACTCTGCCCCACCTTCATTGCATTCTGTTGTAGGGTATTCTCAGGTATCGAGATTTTGTTCTTGAATTTTGTTCTCCTGTTGTCAATATCTTTAGCACCTTTTTCATTCACACAGACCAAGTTAGCCATGGCTTCCTGTAAGAATTCCTCCACAACAATGGGGCTTGAAGAGGAACCATCTTTAGTCGTTTTGACACTAAGCTTTGCTTGTTTCTTATTAGCCTTTTTCTTCTCCTTTGAATCTTTAGCTTTGTCCCATCTGGTGCTTTTATGGACTTGTTGGGGTGTTATTTCCATACTTGGATCATCTTTGTCATCTCCCAAGTATTGAGTGGTCTCCGTTTCTGCAGATTCTGCTGAATCCTTAAGTGACTCGAACATATTGGATCCTTCCTCAATGATTTTGTTTTGCTGAACAGTGGGTTTGGGACTACTCTCTTTGAAGCCAACTCCTTTGTGCCCCTTTCACCTGCTTATTCTATTCTCGACATTATGCCAACCCTCATTGACACTTCTTATGTTTGGATCTTTCTGTACCTCAACCTGTCACGACCCATTTTCTGAACAAGCCGGGACCGGCACTCAATCACTAAACATGATCGAGCGAAACATCTATGCTTATCAAATCTATTATAACTCCAAACTTTATATGCAACAAGGCAATACTCTAACCAAATACTTTTGATTAATTTAAATATTTAAGCAAATCAACTCCAAAACTTTATTCGTAGTAACTACTGAATTACTGCTAAGTTATTATCAAAAACATCTGAATTTTAACCCAACGAATATGTCTATGAAGCCTCTACTGATAAACTGACGCACTGCTCAGGACATGAGATTTCCTGGCCAATTCTCTAAGTAACAAAGAAATAACTAAATAAAGATGACTCTAAGGAATACTCCACGAACAGAAGCGGAGCTCACCAATAGCACTGGAAGAGAAGGAAGTCCTAACTCGTAGCCTGCTCGCCTGCAAATCCGGTTCCTACGTTGTACCACAGACCAACGTAGGTTCCCAAAAGAGAACGTCAGTACCATCCATTGTACTCAGTGAGTCTCAACAACAGGGGCGAAACTTTAATAACATATACATTATGAGCAAAGTTTCTAAATGCATGTAAAACATAAAGCTTAAAAGAATAATTCTAAATAAATGCATAATAGCAGTTTATGAATATTCTAAAAGAAATTCTTTTCTTTATTTTTCTTTCTTAAAAAAAATACTTCACTTTATACTTTGGGAGTTCCAACTATCCTGACTTAATTCTGTCTCAGTCACCGTGTGATCGGTACTGGTTCGATCCCAACCTGATCGAATAGGCCCAATCCACGAGGTGCCACTCGCTTCATGGTTCTCAACGCTCATGTCTCATACCTTAGCATGGCTAAGTAAATTCTCAGCAACGAGACCCTCGGCTCGTGTGCTCCCTACTTTGGCACAAGTAGTTTCAGGAAGTCAACGCCTTGATCAGGACCCTAGGCCTGGACGATGACCCCTTCTCAGAATAAAGAATACTCCCAAAAATCTTTTCTTTCTAAAACTTCCTCTTGTGACTTTTCAAGTCTAAATCTTTTATACATACTCATACGGGTATCCTTAAATGTAAGGCATGGCATAAGAATGAAATAAACATTCAAAAGTATTTATGAAGGTTCTTGATCCTTCATGATGAGATCAATGCCCTCGATTGATATTAGACATTGTACCATCTGCACTTATACGTAGTTAAGTTTCAAGATGAATGCTAAAAAGAGAATGCACAGAATAAGATGTATGGTTCCTATACTGAGCATGCATATGTATTCAATGAAAGAACCTAGTTACGAGATCTTAACATGAATGCTAAAAACAGAATACACTAAATAAGACGTTGGGTTACTATATTGAGCATGCATATAGTCAATGGAAGAACCTAGGTACAAAATCTATGTCAAAAGCAAAAGAATTCTCACGTAAACCTGAGGAACATCAAATTCGCACAAAAATTATTAAAACTCTGAGTAGTTTGATCCTTTTTTTTTCCTTTTTCTCTATGCGAGTAGCTTTGATTCTTAGTGCTGCTTGTTTAAAGTTTTTTTTTTTTGCATTTTTGAGTATGCAAACTCAGTCTTTGTGCTTGTGCAACAAGTTTTTGTTTGAGCTAATCTTGAAAAAGAGAACCTTTTTTTTTAAGACTTCCAAACTGAGTTTGAAAAACTGAGTCTGCATAGTTTCGAAAAACTGTAACCTCTATTAGGAGTTTCATGGGTAAAAAAAAAACAAAGTACTGAGAAAATGTCAATCATTAAAAAGTAAGCAAGAAACTCTTCGTCCTTATAAGCAGTAACTCGTGTCAGCTTTCTTGTTTTCAGGGGGCATCAAAATTATCAGCTGTGTATATTAGCTTTTTCAACATGAAAATGGCATAAAAGGATAGCATAAAAATCTGAAATTTATGCACATATGACGAAATAATCATCTAAACTTTAGCTAGAAAATAATTCTAAGCTAATAGGTACTTACTACTCCAATTAAGTATATATATTAACTCTTTTATGCAATTCATCAAACACCTTGTGTGCGTGCTTTTGTGAGTTAAACCACTTTAGTAAAGGGTTATATCAACTCACCTCAAAACTCCTTGAGCCAATACGTAGGCTCCAGTCCAATTTATGCCCGTCAAACAATTGATTCTACAACAACCGATGCCTTTTAAATAATTTCAAAGTTTCACACTTAAACATGAAATTTGATGGTGATACAGAGAAACAAAGGAATTAACTATTCAATTCTTACCTATTACTACTATGGGGTAATTCACGGTAGGGAATTTCACATACCCGAGTTTAAGAATTAGTGATTTGTAAAGAACCCTAGAATTTTCGTTGCCTGTGCAAGTATTTCGCTAACGCCGCTTCTGTTTTTTTGTTGGGCAACAGAATATCGAGCTTGGTTTTAAATTTTCCTAAGGCGAGTTTTGCCTGCTAATTGCCAAAAATCCTTTATGGGCTTTGTTGCACGTGACTTTTCTTTTGCTTTCTTTCTTTCTTTCTTTCTTTTGTTTTGTTTTGTTTTGTTTTGACTTAACTAGTATTTAATTATTCCTACTTTTAATAATTAGTAATATTAAAATTATTAATATTCCCCTAATTGTACATTCAATTATTTATAAATAGAGAAGTAACTCAAAATCAATCACAAGTGTTTTAATCCGTAATAGAAGTATAATTTAAGATTATAAAAAATTAAATTCTATATTTCGCGGGTCTGAAAACTTTTATAGTTTTGAGGAGTGTTACGGTGCCTGTTTCATATTTGTGTTGTTGTTGGCATTTTTAGGAAGGTCTTCTCGTTGCTTTGGGTGATTGGCTTGCGCACTAAATGTAGCACTGTTATTGTCCCATTTGGCTTGCCGCTTTGATATCCCATTGGTTCCCTGATTCCCCTGTTCATTAGACCAAAGATTACTGTTCCTTCCTGGAATTTTTTTGAAGCTCTGGGTGAAGGACCCTGCACTTATCTTCGGAATGCCCCTGTAATTTACAGTGGAAGCAGTAGGCCGGGATAGTCTCATACTCAAATTTTTGTTCAAACATTTTCAGCTCATCTCTTGAGTTTCTAGTTTCCAACAAAGACCTCTGTAATTAGAGGTTTGGCTAAATCGATTTCAACCCTCAATTTAGCAGTAGTAGGTCTAATCTTTGATAAAGTAGCTTTATCCATCACAATAGGGGTGCCAATCGGCCCAACAATACGACACAAGGCATCCCACTCATAGTAGTGCCATGGAAGGTCCGGTAAGTTAATCCAGACTGGAGCCAGTGTAGTTTCTACATCCGGTTTGAAGTTGGGTCTTTAACCCCAATTTTTAGACTTCCTTTGACTTTGATAATTTTCGCAAATTCTGTTCTGATTCTTTCAATTGACGGGCGAGTGCGAGTGAACTTACCCACAATGGTCCATTTGCAGGTAGAGGTCATGCTCTTCTTTGGTGAAGACTACCACAGGTTTCCCATTCACAATTTCATGTTGTCTTGGAAGTAATTTGACCCGAGCTCTGTTGGGGGTGGAGTCTCTGTTACTTAGGGTTCCGGCATAAGAAGGTAATTGAGCGAAATTGGGGTTAGCTTCTCTCACATATGTAGAAGCTGGGTCTGGGGGATCGGGGGGTTTTGTCATCGGGCATGCAGAGATATCCATTGGAGTGGACATAGGTTTCTTTAACACTAGTGTATGTAGTTAGAAATTCCTTAAACGTTTGGTAAAATTGGAATTGTTCACTTTCCTGGTTGCAATATCATAATTTATGATTTTATTGAACGTGGGATAATAATAAGAATAATAATGAATATAAGAAGGGAGTCCGAAACCATAATTTATAATATTAATTTTTTTTGTTTCATTTTCCGTCTCGATTTCTTAAATGGAAACCCCCTAGGAGTTTTGATTTAAAAACTCAACTTTCCAATTTCATTTTTTCTTTTGTTTCCTTCACTTATGGGTTTCCTAAATGGAAATCCCATATGAGTTCGAATTAGGATTTAAAAAGTCACGTTATAGAGTTTCCTATTTGCTTATTAATTTACTAAACGGAGAATCCAACATAAATCAGGACTAGGTTGCCCCTCTCTCTATATATATATATATTGCTATAGCAGTTTTAAGAGAAATAGTTTTAACTAATTCTACAATATCTTTTTGTTCCTTTGAGAGTCAAAAGAGAGTTTTATTGCAATATCGTGGTATCTAAACAGCTATGGCATTATTGTATGTACCTTCTATTTGCTGGCAAAGTCACCCTCCAATCGGCCCTAGAAGTGCAACTAATTCCCATATTCAATCAACAAAAATTCAACAGAGTAGTAGTACATCTATTTTCATCAGTTGGTCGTTTCCTCCGTTAGAGTTTATCAAGAACAACACAGACAGCGATTTTATACCTAATTCAGGACTAGGGGATTTGGAGGTGTTGCTCGAGATGATAAAGTAAGATGGATTGGGGGATTTTGCGGGCGACTTAGCATGAGAGCGACATCAAATCTTACACCGGAGTTATGGCTATACATGGCAGTCTGACTCTAGCAAAAAATTACAACTTGAAAAAGGTAATACTCGAAACCGACTCGAGCGATGCCCTAATGTGGCTAACTGTGGAAAGTAACGTGGTTAAAAGCCACCCCGATCGAGTTGTGATGGAATAATGCAGGAGCTTCATTTCCAAACTTGGAATTACTTTAGTCCATATTTTGAGGCAAGGAAATACTTGTGTTGATCACTTGGTGAGTTGGGAAGAACACAAAAAGAAAATTTGGTAATATTGCATCGCCACCACATTCGATGCAACAATTACTTCTAGTGGACATGGCTCACGTAGCATACCCTAGGTATCCAAAGCATGTATCCTAGCGAGAGGGGTAGGAGTAAATATTGTGAAGTTGTAACATTTGTAAAAGAGAAAAGAATATAATAACATTGAAAGATATTTTTTTGAACCTTATGATCATTATGACTAATCTCTAATTATCTTCTCTCTATTTTTTCTGACATTTTCTTTAAACTGTATAGTCGTTGCTAAAATTTTTTTTTTAACATTTCATTTGGTTAGACTTCAAAAAAAGAATAAAGGGTGTAAACCAGTATGTCAAAATTTATTCAAACTTTGTAGTCAGGAGAGGTCATTGGTTGGATCGCTAAAAATGTTACTAGTCTAAAGTATCCTAATAGCACATAGTTATGATTTAGGAAATTTTTAACTTATCTGAACATAAACATACATTTGGTAAAGCTGAAACCATATATGTAGGGTTGTCAAAATTAGCTCACTTTTTACTTACCCTACATTTGACGGTTTGGGGGTGTGATATTATTAAGGACAGATTAAACTTGAGAAGTAGTCTTTGATGAGTTATGCAATAAACATTACATATTACGATCCATATTTTGCTCAGGCTATTTGATCAACTCAAATTTGACATAATCTGCCCATTTGATAACCTAAGATACAAGCTTATTTTGCTATATTATGAACACTGTCCATACTAGTTTTATTTTCTTCTTTAGGTGCATATACAGTGGATCAGAGTCCATTGCGTAAGGTCAACGGCCCCAAAAGTTTCTGTGAAATGCGCCTTACATTGGATTTTGCAGGTCAACTTCGAACTCCTTTTAAAGTTTAATTATGCTTTTTAGCTTTTACTTATAATCTGTTTTAATCTGACTCAAAAACTATGAAACCATTTTCTCACCACTCTTTGTCACACCTCCTTTTTTACACACCTATTTCGAAGGATAATGTATAAAGGGAGTTTTTCCATTTAAAGTGACATTATTCGAAATGAGATTATTTATTTATTTTTAGAGTCGCCACTTGGGAAAGGATTGGCTTTTGGTGTCCCAAGTCACCGATTTAATTTAAATCGCAAATCGAGGAAAAATTCGACTTCCCAATTGGAGTCTGCGAACCAGAAATTCTGAATAAGGAATTCTGTTGACCCGAGGGAAGGTGTTAAGCACCCCCGGATCCCGTGGTTCTAGCACGGTCGCTTAAATTATTATAATTGGCTAACAATCTGATTTTAATACATACCATCCTATAGTGCCATTTTATAAATTTTTGTTTAACCGCTTTTAATTAGTTTTTTATGAAAGTGAACGCCGTTTAAGAGCGTGTTCTTGGATCACGTCACATGAAATGCACCCGGATCCTCGACACCTCCTATTCAACGTTTTGGGATTTGGATTTGGGTCGCATGAAATGCACACCCGTATTTAAGAAGGTAAAATTATTAAAAAAGCGCGCCTAAAGTGGCTAGCGTCTTGTTAACTTTGCGGGAAGCCATGAAAATTCGCTAAATGGCATGTCTCAAATTTCTAAAATATTTTAATAAAGCATTTGATGAGGGCCCCGCAATTTATGCATTTTTATTTGGCGAGGCTCGTCCCACTTTTATTATTTAAAAGCCAACTTAAAGCAAACTAAGATTTTCTATTTATTTTGTCTCTAAAGAGGGCCTAGTTAATTGGCATCAAGGAGTTTGGGCCTCAAGTTCAAGTCCACATTTGAACAAGAGGAAAGCCTCTTAATTCAAATGTGCTACTTAACTTGGACGGCCCAATGCCTGCATTACAAAAATAAACCAATAGCTTTAATAATGAATTATGGCCTTCAGCATATTGGGCTTCAAAACTAGCCCAAGAAGAAGGAAAATGCATTCAACTTTATAAAAAGTTGTCCAACGTTGGGCCTCAGCACAAGCCCAGTCGGAAGCCAACTGGAGTTAGGACTCGGGATCGAACCCCCACGAGCTCATAATTTAAGAAAATTAATTAAATTAGTGTGCTGATAAATTTCTAGCCTACTACTATGCAAACGAACTCATAATTTTACTCCAGTAGCTAACAAGTAATGACAAACAATTATTATCATCAGATTCAAACTTGGGCTTGAGTGAACCCAAGGTCATAAAAACCCAACTAAAAAAAAAAACTCAAACCCAGCATTATTTTTTACTATCCGTTATAACTAAATTTCGAGCCCAAATTGAAAGAAACCACTCATATGAAGGAACTCATTGCCAAACAGTAGATGAATAATTTTAACTCCAAAACAGCTCGAGTCTAAACTTCAAGAGAACGACATTAGCTACTTCGAATACAACTTTCATGGATCAAATACGTTGATAAATAAACACCACATTCTTAACAGGCTTAATGCTAGGCTTGATACTTGCCAACACCGAAGTAAAACCTTTCAATAGACATAACTTGCATATCATTACTAACCCTACATGAGCAAATCCTGTTAAGAGCTTGACCGAGCTAGTCGTGAACCAGATTTTAACACATAATACTACAACAGTGAACCTAATGCATTAGATGTCTATTAATGAACAAAATCATTCAAAACATGAGGGAAATCAAGGAGAGGAACTGAAAGTCCAACATATAAAATCCATATCATTTCGGTTAATAATTACAAAACCATTCATTTAAAGCTAAACTTAGACAAAAATAATAGTGCACTACAAAACAAACCAGAAAACAAAAAAAAAATGGAACAATTCTCATGCTTCAATTCTTCAAATCGATTCATTCCTCAAATTTTCACTTCACAATCGACAGGGTTACAAAGTTGGGTACCTGGGAAGTAAAATAAAAGGAAGGCAGAGAATCAGCAAAGCAGAACAGTAGCGGCAAGTACAGCAGCAGAAATCAGCAAAATCGACTTAAACCAGAAATATGGAAGCAGTAGTTACACCCTCACTCGAGCCAATTTCAAAATAAGCTTCAAACCAACCCTCAGGAACCCAATTTCAATCCATCTTGGATTTTATAAACCAGAAAAATCTTTCCAAGAAGAAGAACTTGAGAAAACAGTAGAGATGTTTTGATGTAACAGTGAATTTCTCCTTTAGATTTTAGCCGCCTTCTTTTATCTGTTTTTCTGCTCTCCCCCCCCCCCCCCCCCCTTTGAGCCTCAAGTAACAATGCCTTTATAGGCAAGTTACTAGGGCAGCCTTAGGGGTTCAGTTATTTCTTTTTAGACCTTTTTGAATTTTGATTTTTGCTAAGAAGTCCCTCATTTTCTGACTTGCTAACCAAGTAAGGCTATTTTCAGCTTGCTAGGAAGCTTCCTAAGCTGATATTTTAGAGATTCTCTAAGTGATCTACCCAATTTACCCCTATTACCCCTGCATTTTACATTATACTCAAAATGGGCTATGGGTCAAATTGACCCTGGGTCGAATCCCTTAGGTAACCAGCCCAAAACTGGACTTAAAGGTATATACCTCAAGCCCAAAACACAACCAAACCAGGTTTTCTGAATTGAAAATGGAACAAGCAGGAAGCAGAAAACATTCGAGCAATTTTATCTTTTCTCTTTTTTTTTTTTTTCATTATTCAATTACTGAACTAACATTACTACATACCGAAATTAACTAAAAATTATACTAATTAATTAAAAGGAAAAGCTTCCTAAAACTAATCATGCATATAAAAAAAACTACCTTAAGAACACTGGGAAAGCAAAAGAAATCAAGAAGAAGAGGAGGAAACGGGTGATAATAAATGAAAGAAAAAGCAAAAAGAAAACTTAACAAAAGAGAAAAGAAATACCCATGGTAGCTCAGAAGGGACTTGAATACTTGATTCCTTGATAAGAATAGCCTTTAATCACATGTTTTCATGTGAAAACACACAAGCAAAGGCCGTTATAGCCTGTAACTTCAGAAACCCCTTTGATTTTGAATTTGGAATTGGGGCTCAGTTTTCAGATCGGGTATTTGAGGAGTTCCAGGGGTGTTCGAAGAAAAATAATCAGAGATTGGGGAAGGGGGGATAAAAGAGGTCAAAGGGTGTTATTTTGGGCGCCTTTGGAGGTGGCGCCGCCACCGGAGGGAACAAGGGCGGCGCTAGGGTTTCCCTTTTAATTAAGATTCGAGACGTTCCGGGGAGTTTCAAGGGAAGGTGATTGAAGATTCATGGTGGGGTGGAGGAGAGGAACGTTTGGTGTGAATCTGGTGGCGATTTGTGGTGGCGCCGCCACCAATGGCGGTGGGAATTTAACGGCGGCTTCTAGGGTTCAAGCCTGGTCTCTGAGAGGGGTATGAGAGAGTGATGAGAGACGGGGTAAGGGGTGTTTAGGATAGTCTTATACCACGAACTCCCGTGTTCCCAGCCGTTTGATCAAGAAATCTCGCCGGCTGGGATTGATCATCAATTAAACGGGGTCGTTTTGGGGGTTGGGGAGATGCTGGACCGGGTCAGGGGATGGGCCTGGACGGGTTTCAGATGTGTAAAGGTTTGGGCTTGGGATGGATTTGGCCCAAATTCGGGTCTTTTATTAAGGAATCCATTTTTCTTTTCATTTTCTTTTCTTTTTCTTTTCAAATTAAAACTAAAAATCTAAATTAACTCTAAAAACTAAATTAACCTACCAAACTATATTAAGCTCTAATTAATAACCAACACAAACCAATTAAATACCAATTTAAAGGAAAATTGAACAAAATTCAAAGCTAAAATTAAACAAAGCAAAAAAATCAATTTTTTATGATTTTTGTATTTTTGTAAAACCCTAATAACTAATTAATCTAAAATATATAAAATTAAATCCTAAATGCAAATGCAATGCGTATTTTTGTATTTTTTTATGAATTTATGTTAAATTAAAAATGCACACAGTAAAATGCAAATAAACACGAAAATTATGCAATTAATTCCTACAAATTAAACAATTAAAAGAAAAATCCTAAATTTAAGAAATCTGTAGGAGTAATTCGTGCGAGGCAAAAATCACATGCTCACACTCTTCAACACCAAAGAGAGAATAAGCAGCACTCTTTTGGTTACCTAGAAAACATAAGTCGCGAGAACACCAAAACAAAAACATTCGTGCCCTAAAAAAAGGCCTTAAGGTTTCATCAAACCAATATATATTACGTACTAACTTGTTTTGACATGGGATTGACCTACCTGGACAACAATCATATGCCAACATGAAGGCACGAGGAAACAGCACACAGATCAGACACTTCATTCCAAGAACTCCGGTTATTTAAACTTATCTTCCTGGTTTGAAGCAACATTTTGAAATGAGAAAAACACACTACAGCTGTTACGACTAGGAAATGGACTATCCTGCGACGCTGCAAAGTGAAGGACAAATAAAACAGGGCAACAACAATTCGCTTGTACAATGAGCAGATTAAAAATAAGTTAGATGAGAAATCTAGTCATTTGAGAAGCCAGAGCCATAAATGTTTCTCCCCCCAGCGAAATGGACCAAACACGTAATAACATTAAAGTAAACTTGAGCAGATGTTGGGGCAAACATCTACTCATTCAGTAAATTGGTCCCAAACTTGGTCTGCCCAAGCTGTATTATGGATACAGAATAGCAGGGTGAACTAAATTTATAAATGTTGAAAAAAAAACTAAATTTATAAATCTCACACTAAGATAAGCAAAAGGTGTCCTGTCCACAAATAATACTATATAGACAACAACCTAATCCTAAAAATACAGACTGCTGATTTATGCACTGAAAATACTAATAAAGTAAAGATAAACAATTGAAATAAAGAGAAAGGAAAGAAAAGAAATAAAGAGTGAAGTAGAGTCCATATCTAACACTTTTATAGCAAGGCATCTGCTATATGTCTCTAACACTTTGGCAAAATTATAGCAAGGCATTTGCTAGATGTCTATAAACAACTTGTCACCTCAAAGAACAATATAGGGCCAATAAATTAATACACTGGAACCAATTAAAACATTATAACGTGTGACTCGCTGGCCATTGCACTTGTGGTCCTAAGCCAAATATCTTTCCAACTAAAAGCTCCATCGAAAGCACAAACCAAGAACAAAAAAAGATTTTATAGATGCAGAAACACATCCAATAACAAATAAACATATATACAAATCTCAAGACAAATGTTCGGTTTTATGCACAAGTCATGAATTATATGTATCCCAATCAAATGTAGGTTGTGAGAACACCTCATAATCAGTCGGCCCTTCAACAATGTTGTCAACAGTCTGTATGCCTTGTAATAGAGCTGGCTGAAAAGCATCATTATCAGAAGGCATAATTTTATACATCACTAACAACCCAAGTGTGAATATGGCTTGAAGCTTTGTTGAGTCTCCTCGTACAGAAAAGAAAAGTAGCATTGCCAGGAGAAACAAGTCAACACAAAACCTCATGATACTCAATACAGTATCCATCAACCTCCCATCATTACCAGCAGGGAAACCTCGCACTCTGTATACAAACAGAAAGTTGTACTTGTCAACCACATACCTGTACCCAAAGTAAACTGCACCAACAGGAACCACGAGAGGAGCAAATGAACAATAGATCAGGGTCAGGGCGAATATTGTCAAATTGAAAGCATAATATTGCGCAAAATCAAACTTTGGCTTTGGAACTGGTGAGGTTCGGCTGACTGGAGGGTATTCAGACAAATCTTGTCCTGGGAAATCAATTCCATCTGGAGAGGAATCATTTAAAAATCCATTGTTGTCAACCACAGTTGAACTCCTTTCATGAATTAGAGGCCTCTCCAAGCTATCAATGTCTTGAGTTTCCAAAGGATAGTCCTCGCTCCTCTCTGGTACCAGCTGAAGCATGTCATTTTTTCGAAACTTTTGAAGCTGCTTCTTAATCCAAGGAATTGGAGCTAATAAATCAAAAGATATACCCAAGAAACTGCTTGTAATTAAAAATGCAAGAGACGAGAGGCATGTCCTTGTCAAAAAAGAAGCAGTCATGTACTGTTCAATCTTTTTGCAATCTTCTCCATCCAAATAACAGCGACCCATGCTTAAGAGAGCACCCTCAAGTGACGATTCAACCAGAGCTCTAAGGAGAATGAGATTTACTAGAAAGAAGCAAACCATTTTCAGTAGTGCAGCCCTTTGCTCACCAGATACAGTAAGATGTCGTTCAAATTTTGAAAGGTAAGAAAGAACTGAAGGGATAACAATATACATGCTCACAAAAATAAGAACATTGGGCAAAAATTGAAATATTATTGTTGCCAGCCAGCTCGAGCCCTGCACCCAGTTCAGCCACATTTGAGCATGATCCATTGCTTCAGCATTGATTATTCGTCCTGCGCTTTGGATGGCACTAATCACAGCAAGTGGAGAGCTGCAGAACAACAGCATCAACAGTAGGCATGTGTTCACCAGCACTCTGCGTAACCTTAAAGAGAACTTTGTCGATCCCAGGTGGTTCCAGTATATGTCAGTAGCTAAAGGAGCTCTTTCTACTTTCCACTGGTTCCTCTGTAGTTGCAACTCCAGGACTGAAAAGAACCGACCATATCTCTTCCTCTTCTCATTTCGGAGATCCTGGACGGCCTTATTAGCTGTAAAGACATCCTTAAACACAACAAAAGCCACACCAGCACCTCTTGCCCGCCCTTCTTTATAAGATGCCATTTCCATCTCCAAATCAGCTCTCAGCTCTTGCAATTTTCTCAACCTCTCTTCATCTGAGAAGCCCAATTGATCAACAACACGATACCACATATCCTTGGCCTTTCTCCACAGAAAGCATAGTCGCTCAAACAAACCCCATCCATTCACACTATCATTATCATCCTCGTCCTCCTCATTCAAATAACCTCGTGACTCAATCCTTGACACTAATTTGGAGATATCTTCCCGAACTTTCACCAACTCCGTCGCCAAATCATCTAACGCACACAAATCCATGGGCACAACTACTCTATACACCTTGCCCGGATACTTATGCTGAAAATAATCCACCAATGGTGTCCTATCAAAACCTAAGGTTTTAGGTACTCCCTGCACCATAATTGTAAAAATTGTACTACTATTTGTAACAGGTCCACTTGGATTTCCATAGCCATCTCTAAGCCTAGTAATTTTCAACCTTTCTTGTATTTCACTAATACCATAATGTACCAAAACAACAACGATAACAACAAATATAAAGTGAATCCAGAGTAAAGGAGAACCTTTTTCTATATGATTTATTGTAGTCTTTGAAAACTGATCAGCCATAGGAGCCTTTCCAGCATGAATATTCAACGGCAGCATTACAGCAAGGGCAAGGAAGGCAAGTAATAATAGCAGCGCCGAGCTGCCGCCTTCAATAAGGAGAAATTGGGCGGCGTCAGCGCCGCAGTGGCGGGCGATTTCACGGCCAGTGGCGTGCCAGGCGGCGAGAAGCTTAGAGACGATGGCGGTGGGACCCGGCATGCGACGGTGATCGCTTCGAAGCTTCACGAAGACGAAAATTAGAAGGCATGTGAAGGCTCCGACGGCAGAGATATTAAGAAGGTACTGGATGTTACCGTACCAAGCGGTATCGTAATTGAAGTCATCACTACCGCCGCCGCCGCTGGACGGCGGAGGTGAGAAAGTGGAGCTGGTGGTAAAGGCGGCCATGGAAGGTGGGTCAGCAGAGGAAATGTAAGGGATCATATTGAATTGAGATAGGGTTTGAATTTGAGATTCATCTACTGTTAGGGTTTTGGCGGGTCGCTTAATTGCAGAAACCGGTGGGGAATTGACCCGAGGAGAAGAATGTCAAAAGGTGATTCCTTTGGTGTTAAGATCTGATTTCAGGTGTAAAACCCCCTCTTCCTGTGTTGAAGACTATCATAATGACACAATTAGCAATAAGTACTTTGTAAAGTGCTTTAACCATGTGGAAAAGAAAGGAAAGAGGTACTCTTAACTCTTAAGTCTTAACGCCCACACAACCGAAATTGGTAGGCCCAATAAAGATCTTCCGACTTTTCCCAAAAAAGCAACAATACTACGACAATTATATCGCTGCTAAACGACCAAATACGGTTCTGAGGCCCATAAGCTGAAGGATTTGGTTATGGTATTGCTTTAGCCCATATATGCTCTCAAATTTGGCATCATTTTTCATTTTGATATCTTATTTTTAGATACCCGTCACTGGCGGCTCAACCCTAAAATTACTAAAGCAATAATTTTAGGCCTCCAAAAAAGTAAGGCCCCAAATTTACTCAAATTATATATAGTATAAATAATTATGTATTTATTATTACTGATAAATAAATTAGTTTTAACCATTTGTTGTCAATTTTTAAAGTTTATATTAAAAATTGTAAATTATTAATTTGCATTTACTTTCTATTTTTTATTATTCATTTTTGTTACCTCGCGCATGGTGGATGGGCTCAATTGCTTAATTTGTCTAATTCACCTCAACTTGAATCAATTTTGTTTATAACTATGATTTTGCAGAATCCTCTTCTATTCTTTAAGTGGTTTTTAGATAATTTTTCAATTTTAAGCTAATGAAATTATCAAAGGATTAAATATGAAAAAGCATTTCTTAACCTCGAATATCTTTTGAGGCCTCTTTTTAAATTTTCGCTTTAGGCCACATGTAGTTGAGTCGCTTCTGGTACTAGTTGACCACCTCATGCAAATATAGAGAATTGAGAGTAGATGTAGGGATGGCAATGTGGCGGTGTGGTGAAGGACGGTGCAGTTTTGAGAGTTTACGGTTGCGGAGCGGGTTCAAATTTTAAATTAAAAAAAAAAAATCACGCTGGGCGGGTCGCGGGTCGGGGATTTAATTTTTTGAACTAAATGATCTCCACAACCCAAAATACACTGTCATCAATTCATGTGTCTAGATACAATGAATGATCTGGCTTTTAAAATTGTTAGAAGTTTTGAAAGTAAACAAAATTAAAAAGAACCATTACATTCTTAACTGTTATGGAGTTTTAAAAATTTTTACTGCTTTTTTTCATCTTTTAGTATTACTCCTTCTCATTTCTATTTTTTGGTGAATTCAATTTAAATTCATATGGAAAAAAATTCGCCTTTATTTTTAATCACTTATAATTATTACCATATATAATAGCACTACTCCTTGCTATTTAATTGCTGAAAAAATCTGAAGCCATATATGGCTTAGAGAGACAAATAAGCAGCGACCCTTTTACGTTTGAAATATACCAGTTTTAGTATACGTGTGTTGCACGTGCGTATAGTGTCTGTCAATTAAAAATATATACATGACGTTAAAATAAACTGCAATATTTGTTTAGATGATAAAAATAATTTTTCTCATAATAATTGTACTAAATATCTTCTGATATGCATAGATGATGAATTTAGTTTAATTAGTTGTATATTATTTTGTAATTATACATATCTTATAATATGATTTACAAATATGTTAAATTGTATCTCACCTGACATCTCTTTATAAATATATTTTGGCTTCTACTATTTCATCCTTATTTCAAAAAATTTGCATTTAACCAATTTCATTCTTAATTTAATTTAATTTAATTTAATTTTATATTCTGATTTCTTTTATCGCCGGTGATCTTTTTCTGAAAAATAATTTATGTACTCTAAGATTTGTGTAAAGTTGAAAAATAATTTTACTTATATGATGAATTTGAAAAGGAATAAAATTAGATTATTTTTCTAGTTAGTTAATTCAAATCTGAAAAAAGCAAATTCAAATACTTAATTATCTTTTTTAATCACTAATCAAAATAATTTATTAGGATTTAAATTATTAATATTAGCTCATAGCATAAAACAAGCATTTAATTGAAACTATATATCCACAACCTTTTTTTGTAAAATGATAAGAAATCAAACTTTTGTACTTTATGTTTGTCGTAGCGTTAGTAAATGATCACTTCTCTCTCTCTCTCTCTTTCTCTCTCTCGCTATTGTTAAATATTTTTGTAATTATTTTTTCTAATTATATTTTAAAATCTATATTAATATTTATATCTAAGCAAATTATTGATTGAAGAATAAAATTAATATTTTAGGCAAACCCTAAACGTAAAGATAAGCAGAAGGAGATGGCCTGAGCTCTGAAGACGCATGTTAAGCAGGGAGAGCTAACGTACGTACAATGACGATGGCCCGACGGAAATCACAAACAATTGCACCGCCTGCAATATCGGAGACGGATGAAGGAGGTAGAATGGTAACACCGAAATTAGGGATACCACAAATGATAGGTTAGATGCAACTGGTCCACTGGATGACGGGAATGGGAAGCGCATCAATAGTCATGCAAGCTTCAAAATATGTTGAAGAAGAGAATCCCAAACCAACAGAGGTTCATGCCAATACAGCAACAAAGAAGTTGAATTTCTCAGTGCAAAGATCAAACCCTAGTCGACCAGAGCCGACTCTAGCTGATGTGGTTAAAGGAAATCGAGCTCAGCAGCAGGGGCTAAAATTGGAATTCTATTCGCCAACAATGAAGAATGGAGTGAAGATTGTGCGATTAAACCAGGCTGAAGTAGCAGAGCAAACCCATAAGTGGAAAGAAGCGCTAATTGGGTATGTGCTGGGTGGAACTCCCTCTTTCAAAGAAATGTTAAAATTTATGTATGGTGTATGAAATTTTATCACTGCACCACAGGTATTCTTACACGATGATGGGTACTTTATATTCAGATTTAGCTCTGAGGAAGATAAGAACAAACTAATACAACATGACCCATATACACATCATAATAGACCCATAATACTGAAGCAATGGGAGCCTAATTTCCAGATGGGTAAGGAACTGACTCGTAATGTACCAATATGGGTCATCTTTCCAGGATTACCAATCCAATACTGGACAAAGGAGAATTTGGGGCGCACAGCCAGCTACTTAGGAAAACCTATATGTCTGATAAACTTACATCAGAGGGGGATAGGATTCTATATGCGTGTATGCTGGTTGAAATGGATGTGTCACAAGATCTACCAGGTAGAATGCTCATTGAAGAAGTAGATGGCAAGTATAGAGAGCAGGCATTGGACTATGAATGGAAACCTTCCTTTTACGAGGATTGTTTTAAAATCGGGAAACATGATGAGAACTGTGTGAAGACACTAACAATGAGACAGCAAAAGTAGATCAATGTCAACAATGGCAACATGGAGAAACCTGATAAAAAGCAGCAGAGGCAAGGGAAAGAAGCTAAGAATCATAACAGAAAACAACTTGTTGTTCAATGGAGACTGAAACCTGTTGTTGAGTAGCCACAAGTGCAGAAGGAGCAGAATTTTGAACAACTTCAGAAATAACAGGACACTACAGTTATTGAAGAGCAATTGCTGAGCAAGAGGTGGGTTACAACCACTTCCAAAAGCTAGAGGGAAGCAGAAGACGAAAGCTCAAGGACTTACAAAACAGAAAGGAGCCTTAACAAATACTGACCTGGAGAATATGCTAAAAAGGAACATATATAGTCCATTGAGAATACAAGAGGATAGCAGCACTGGAAAGGAGACTGAAGGGATTGTCCTCGATGAGGAAAATCCACCATGGCTATAAGCTCTTGGAATATAAGAGGGCTGAACAAGCCCTATAAGCAGAAAGAACTCAAGGCTTTTTTGCTGAAACATAAAATCACTTTACTAGGTTGCCTTGAGACAAAGATAAAGCCTAGGAGTGTGAGCAAAGTTAAAAGAAAATTCCGTAAAGAATGGAAAGTTTACTCAGATGAGGCTATAAGTAATAATGGAAGGATCTGGCTATTTTGGAAGAAAAAAATGGTGCAGCAGGTCCATATACTGTTGGCAACTATTCAATTGATACACTGCCAAGTGAAGGACAAGGGATTAAAGTGTTCAGGTTGCATTACATTTGTATATGGGAAGAACAAAATAAATGAAAGAAGGGGCCTATGGGAGCAGCTTAGGCAATTACATAGTAATATGCATGAGGCTTGGTTAGTTATAGGAGATTTCAACAATGTATTATCTGTTAATGATCGGATCAATGGGCAACCAGTGCACCAATTTGAACTTGTGAATTTTCAAGAATGCATAAGGGATATTGACTGGGCAACTAAGTAGGAAAGGATGTCAACGGTCATGGTGTAATAAAAGTGATGTAGAGAGTAGAATATACAGCAATATTGATTGGGCTTTTGGGAATACTTCTTGGCTTACACACTACAGTAGCCTAGAGGTAGTTTTTGAAATACCAGGAGTATCTGACCACTCCCCTATTATTATCAACACTGATATAGCCAAAAATTATCTGCCAAAGCCTTTTAAACTACATAATATGCTGCTAAATTATAAGGAGTTTGAAGGGGCTGCTAATGAGGTGTGGAATCAACAAGTACATGGGCATACTATGTACTCAATTTGGCTGAAGTTACAGAGATTGAAAGACAAGACAAAAAACATTAATAAGGAGATATATTCACTGAACAAAAAGATTGGCCGGCTCAGGGAGCAACTGCAGAATACTCAGGTAGAGCTTGATGAAGATCCATTCAACATCCAGCTAATAGCCAAGGAAAAGGATTTGCTACTGCAAATTGAAAATGGGAAGGGGTAAATGAACAGGTTCTGAGACAAAGATCTAGAGTAATGTGGATAAAGGCAGGTGACCAGAACTCTAAATTCTTTCACGCTCACTTGAAGGCCAGACAATCGAGAAACAGAATTGCATTTATATCTAATAACCAAGGGATTGGAGTAATTGATCCAGTATTGATAGAACAAGAGTTTAGAGGGTTCTTTCAAACCCTCTTGGGCACTTCAGCTATTGAACTCCCTTGCATTGATATTGAGATAGCCAGAAGTGGTCGTTGTCTTACCAAGGAGCATCAGAAGCTACTCAATGCACAAGTGAAAGAGGAGGACATTGATCAAGCCCTTAAGGACTTACCAAATGACAAGGCTCCAGAAGTAGATGGTTTTCCAGCAGAATTCTTTAAAGCTTACTGGAAGGTTATTGGAGGTGAGGTTAAACGAGCTATCAAAGAGTTTTTCACCAATGGAAAGCTATTGAAAAATGTCAACTGTACCACAGTCACATTGATACCTAAAGTTGCAAGCCCAACATCTGTCAAGGAATATAGACCTATAGCATGCTGCTCCACTTTGTATAAACTCATCTCAAAGATCATCACAGCAAAACTGAAGATGGTGGTGGATTCTATTGTGGGACCTGCTCAATCAGCATTCATTGAAGGAAGGAACATATTGGACAATGTCATTATTGCACATGAACTGGTCAAGGGATATACTCAGAAAAGGTCTCACCAAGATGCTGCATCAGAGTAGACATAAGGAAAGCTTATGACTCAGTTGAATGGCCTTTCCTAAGGATGATACTGCTTGAATTTGGAATGCCTATGAAGTTTGTTCAGTTGATAATGGAGTGTGTAACACTGTAAGTTACTCCTTGCTAATTAATGGAGGCCTAACTACCAAATTCCAAGCAAAAAAAGGGTTAAGATAGGGAGATCCAATGTCTCCCTACCTGTTTGTATTGGTGATGGAGTACCTAAATAGGTCGTTGATGAAGTTGAAGCACAATTCAGACTTTAAATATCATCCAAGATGCTCCATAAACAACATAACACATATATGCTTTGCTGATAATTTGATCTTATGTTGTAGAGCAGATAAGGTGCCTATAAGCTTGCTATTGGAAAGGTTTACTCACTTCTCTGAGGTCTCAGGTCTCAACGCCAATATAGAGAAGAGTGAACTATATATTATTGGTGTTCCTAGGGAGTTCAAAGAAATGATCCTAGAAGAAATGCAGTTCACACTAGGAGATCTACCATTTAAATATCTTGGAGTGCCCTTGTCTTCCAAAAAACTATCTATACAGCAATGTATGCCATTGGTTGAGAAGATCACTGCCATAATTAATTGTTGGACAGCCAAATTTCTCTCATACAGGGGGAGACTTCAGCTACTCAAAAGTGTGGTGTTTGAAATACAAACATACTAGGCGCAGATGTTCTTATTGCCAAAAAAGATTATCAAATTGATTGTCACAGCATGCAGACCTTTTCTATGGACACGAAGCAGTGAGCCATCTAGGAGAGCCTTAATGGTTTGGGATACAATTTGTATGCCAAGGTCAGCAGGTGGGCTGAATGCTCTTGATATCTACTCCTGGAATAAGGCAACCCTATGCAAGCTGCTATGGGGTATCACCACAAAGAAGGAGACTCTATGGATCCAATCTTCTATATAAAAGACCAGAATGCTAAGACTATGACTGCTCCTAAGCAAGCCTGTTGGCTTGTTAGAAAAATATTTGATGCTAGGGACTGGTTCAGTCAAAAGAGACCTACTGATGATCTGAACAACTACTGCAAGCAGGGGAAATTCAGCATCAAAAAGCTATACGTTGCAACAAGACCTCAATACCAGAAGAGTCCCTGGAAAAGATCAACTATAGCAACCAAAGCATTACCAAGACATAGTTCTAGATATTGTATTGGATTTGCATATCAGGAGGCAACCGAAAGTCAAATGGCAGAAAGAGTTAGAAATGCTACATAGTTTTCCTAGCTAGTTTAAGTGAAAGAGTGGAAAATAAATGTTAGGTACTCTTAGCAGGAGGAAATGTTTGGTCAATTATTTCGTTTGTTGATCTGTTTTTTCTCTAGACTAGATATGGTCTAGCTCTAGAGTTCAATTGAGATAGTGAATGTAAATACTTATACTTGATTAAATAAAATTTTGACAGTTTAACCAAAAAGAAGAATAAAATTAATAGCCAATGGACCATTCTCACATAGAATACTGATAGCATTTATAGGTTAAATACTGATTTGTATAAGACAAAGAAAACTACTTCCTCTATCTTTAATTTTTTAATTTTTTTATTTTGTTTACATCATAATTGTTCACCTAAAATTTAGCATGATTATACTATTGTTTTGAGCTAAAAAAAGTAATAATTGTATAAAATTCATATATAAGGTAAACCATATAAATATTTGGTGTTATTTAATTGTACTTTAATTTTAAATTCATATAAGATAAAACTTTAATAATTTTAAAGTCCTAAATATAAGGACCTCTTACGTAGTCCAAATAAGGAAAGGTATAATAAGTAATAAATCTTATTTAATTTCAAACTCCTAGATATTAGCTAGAAGAATAATCAAATGACTATTTTATCTAGTGTGAACTCTATTTTAAAAGGGTAAACAAAGCGAACGACATTTCGCAAAGAGCCTTCGTGAACAAAATACTTTTGAACTATATTTAAATACTTCAATCAATTATACACATATGTTCATTTAGATGATGCAAATAAGTGCAATAGGAGGAAGAAAAATATGAAGTTGAAAGAAACTTGAAGATAATCAACTTCGAATTAGACACAATATAACTTAGATGAACCTAAACTTCTTTAAATAGATTCATGTAAAGAGTTGATGATTGTACTTAAGTGCTTAACCAACAAAGAAGCTAAAATAACATCAAAGGATGTGGTGCGGTGAATGGGGCTTCTCTTACCTTTAATCAGAGGTCACGGGTTCGAACCCTGATTATGAAAATCCTTGATAGGGAGCACATCCCACGAATGGGGCCCTACGCGATACGAATTCGAATATATATAGTTAGGCTCTAATACGGGTACCAGACACAGAGCGTGACACCAAAAAAAAAAAAAAAAAAAAAAAGAAGCTAAAAGAAAGCGTCCATGAATAATTGAGGATAGGAGTAACGTAAGTTTAGAAATTCCAAGTCTTAGAATAAAAAGGTACCCTACGACACTCTTGTGTTTTTAAAAATAACTTTTAAACCTAAACCTTTTGAGAGTCTAATTTTTACTTGGATTTCACGGTGACTGTAGTATTTGTTACAAAGGAAACCTAAATAATAAATAATAAAGTATATCATGTCAGAAATTAATAGACACGGGCTAAACAAACCAAATCCAAATACAATCGCAAAGCAAATTACATTCTGATGACTTCACGATCAATTAATAAGGAAAGTTTTAAATCAAATTAGTTGTGTTGTCTTCGTAATTAGTTCAAATAAAGAAAGTTTTATAACCAGAATTTTAGCTGTTTTTAAAGTCTAAAATATTAAAATGGAAAAGTTAAATGACTGTTTTATCCGATGTAAACTCTATTTTTAAAGGGTAAAAAAGGCGAACGACATTTCTCTAAGGGCCTTCGTGCTTTTAATATATATATATATATATATATATATATATATATATATATATATAGATGAATGTGTTATAAATAGAATTTTAAATATGATGAATGTCTATATTTAGAGAGATTCTAGGGTTTATTACGTGGTGGCTAAGTCACTCTCTCCCTATAAATAGAGGGTTATATTCCATTGTAATTCATCCCAAAATTTAATAAGAATTCTCTCTCTTTTTCTCTGCAATATTATTCTTGTTCTTTTATTATTTTATAACACGTTATCAGCACGAGACTCTAACCAATTGAGTAGAAGCTTTGGGATTGAGCATAATGATTGTCAATTGTTCCATGAACTTCCTTCATGATTAAATTCTGGATTTAAGGTAAGTATTTTACTTTATTTTTCTCTTTTAAATTCTTGACATTCTATAATTTGATTTTAAATACAAGCAAAGAAGATAAATTTTGATTGTAACTCTAATGGAGTTTGAAAGAAATTATAACCACCCAAAGTGGTAAAATTTCCATGTCTTGCCATGATCAAAGTCATGTATGATCGTGAGCACAAGAAGTGAAAACCCGTCCCATTGAATTTGGTTAATTCTCATTCCCTTAAGAGAATGTTATAGCAATATGCGATAAGTCTGAAAAAAGATAACTATTACCGTGAAGGTATCAATGGATGTGGACG
The DNA here is from genome assembly GCF_001879085.1 of Nicotiana attenuata. Lineage (NCBI taxonomy): Eukaryota > Viridiplantae > Streptophyta > Magnoliopsida > Solanales > Solanaceae > Nicotiana > Nicotiana attenuata. The sequence continues at coordinate 98,189 of NW_017671141.1, read as the reverse complement.
TGGCAATAGACAAAATTATAATCATCATCATCATTGTGATAATGAGAATAACAAGGATTCTCAAAATAATCCTTCACTCTGTGAAAGTAATATTTGTCATCGATTTGACATGAGACTTTATAAATGAAACGACCCGACCGGTCGTTTTGAGCTCTAGCGCGCCGTTCAGCAGTTTGAGGCCATGAGCAGCTTCAATTCAGGCATTATGACTTGTACGCGTGGTCGGAATTAAATTTCGGGAAGTTCGGAGTTGACTTGGAGAGGAAATTCTCAATTCCGGAAGCTTTAAGTTGAGAGAATTGACTAAGATTCGATTTCAGAGTAAACGACCTCGGAATCGGGATCTGAAGGTTCCAGTAGGTTCATATGATGATTTCGGAATTGGGCGTATGCCCGGATCGGGTTTTGGATGACCCGGGAGCGTTTTGGCGCCTATTGTGGAAGTTAGCATTTTGAAAGAAATTTCATAAGTTTGGGTTGAAGTGCATTTCAGTGTTATCGATGTCCGTTTGGGATTCCGAGTCTGGGAGTAGCTCCGTATGGTGATTCTGGAGTTGGGAGCGCGATCGGAAGTGAATTCGGATGTCCGTGGAGCATTTTGGAGCCATTTGGCTAGAGATAGAAATTTGAAGGTTTTTGAGAAGTTTGACCAGAGGTGGACATTTGATATCGGGGTCGGAATCCGATTCCGAAAGTTGGAGTAGGTCCGTAATGTCGAATATGACTTGTGTGCAAAATTTGAAGTCAATCGTACGGGATTTGATAGGTTTAAACATCGAAAGTAAAAGTTTGAAATTCTAAAGTTCATAAAACTTGGATTGCAGGTCGATTCGTGGTGTTAGCGTTGTTTGATATGATTTGAGGCCTCGAGCAAGTCCGTAATGTATTTTGGGACTGGTTGGTATGATTGGTTGGGGTCTCGGGGGCTTCGGGTGGATTCCGGGTGGTTAACGGATCGAAAATGGAATTTTTGAAAGGCAGAAGTTGCTGGTATAACTGCACCTGCGAGACTTGGGCCGCAGGTGCGGAGCCGCAGAAGCGGCCCTGTGGTCGCAGATGCGGTATTGGCGGGGGAGAGCTAGGACCACAGACGCGGTCATCTCGCCACAGAAGCGGGACCCACCTGCGTGTGCTGAGGCGCAGAAGCGGAAAGGGCAGCCTGGAGAGAAACCGCAGGAGCGGTAGAGGGATCGCACCTGCGGAACCGCAGAAGCGGTCGTGTGACCGCAGGTACGGAAGTGCTGGAGGCAGAAGATTCTTTTGAAATCGGGGGTTGGTAATTTCTTCCCCATTTTTCATTGGGCGTGGACGATTTTGGAGAGCTTCAAGTGGGGTTTTTCATCATCAACGACAAGGTAAGCTAATCCCACCTATCTTGAGTTAAATATATCGGTTATGTATGGATTTTAGCATGTAAATTGGTAGATATTTGGGGGTTTGAGGAAAACCTAGAAAATTGATATTCTTGGAATTTGACCACGATTTTGGGTATAAAATTGAGAGTAAGTTATATATTTGAGTTCGTGGAGTTATGGGTAGGCTTAATCTTCAAAAAAATTCGAAATCCGTACACGTGGGCCCGATGGCGTTTTTGTCAACTTTTTGATCGGGGTTAGGAATTGTTATAAATTGGAGTATAATGAGTAATTGAGCATATATTAATGGATTTGCATAATTATTGGCTAGTTTGGAGCGTTGTGCATCAATTTGAGTCTTCGGAAGGGCGTGGAAGGCCGGTTATGGATCTTCGGAGCGAGGTGAGTCTCCTTTCTAACCTTGTAAGAGGAAATTGTCCCCATAGGTGAAATAATAGGTTATGTGCTCCTATTTGTGGGGGCTACGTACGCACGAGGTGACGAGAGTCCGTGCGTAGCTACTATTATGTTTAGGTCCGGGTAGTTTAGGACCCAAAAGCATGCTATTCTTGGATTATTTGTAATATTATTGACAGTTGAATTGCTTAAATCACATCGAAGTAACAAATAAATTTCTAAAAATATTTAAACTTCATTTTCTTAAATTGTTAAAAGGAGAATTGGTTTTCTTCGGATAGTTGTTTCCTGATGACTTCTTGATTGACTGTCTGCGTGTGTTTAAATTCTGGAACGGGCCGAACGCCTAGGTAGATTAAATAGATGCATCTATGGTTCGTGCCGCTCGACCCTCGGCAGTGCACATTTTACATTTTATGTTGGATCGGACCGTACGACCTCGGCATGAGTTGCGCATGTTTGTATTGCTTGCCTTGAGATTTATTGATATTACTATCTGCTCTCCCCTACTTGAGATACTTGTTAGTTAATGGATTATGAATCCGGAGATTTTTAATAAAAAAAAGGAACTTTTACTTGTTTAGTAATTTATTTGAATCTACTATTGTCCTTAATGAATCCGTAAGTCGTCGCTTTTAAAAATATTATTATTGGACAATTAGTAAGTGTCGAAGTTGCCATCTCGTCTCTATTTCTTCGAGATTAGGCGGGATACTTACTGAGTACACGTGGTTTTCGTACTCATGCTACATTTGGTGTGCATTTTGTTGCACAGGTGCAGGTATTTCTACTGGCCTATTGGGCGAGCACGGGCGACCCGGAGACTAAGCGAGCTGTATTTCCTCGAGGCGACCCGCAGCTATATAGTCCCTCTCAAAATTGTATTTATTTTCTGTCCCCTTTATGTTCCGGACAACTGTTGTACTTTATTCAAATTCCTAGAAATTGCTCATGCACTTGTGACATCCGGTTCTGGGATGTTTATGCAGTTTTGTATTAATCGCTTATCATTTAATTTGATTTAAAACGATTATCTTTTATTAGTAAATTTGAAGGAAAATCATAGATTTCAAGAGCATTAAAACGAGAATTTAATTAAGTGTTTTGGGTTGGCTTGCCTGACAGTGGTGTCCGGCGCCATCACGACCCTTAGTGGATTTTGGGTCGTGACAACATGGTATCAGAGCACTAGGTTCCCTTAGGTCTCACGAGTCATGAGCAAGTCTAGTAGAGTCTCGCAGATCGGTACGGAGACGTCTGTACTTATCCTCGGGAGGCTGCAGGACTGTTAGGAGTACTTCCCTTCTTGATTCCTCATCGTGCGATTGATCCCTGGAGGCTATGCCTTTAAGTCCTTCCTATTCAATCTTATGCGACGCGAACCGCTTGTTATAAATCGAGGATTGAAGAATTGTAATGGTACTACCGATTTGGTGTGGGATGTTTCTCCCTGCATAGTTGTCTGAGCTATTATCGTCGCCTTGTGGAAGGATGTTCTGTCGTTTCAGCTCAGTAGCGGTACTTCTGAGAGCTTTGAGGCTAGGCACAAGTTGCCATGATGCTATGAACGATTGTTTCGCAATATTGATATGATGGTAGGATGTTTGCCTACGTGTCGGGGCAGTGAATGACTTGAGGGGAGGTTTACTCAGTGCATGAGCTAGAGATTCGGTATTTTATTCCCTGCAGGGGAAAGGCAATCGGACTAGGAATGGTCAGATGTGGGCTGACGGAGTAACGAGACTTGGTATTTGCGAGTGTGGTGGAGTTTTCTTCTATGATGAGGTGTCGTTGTCCTAATTGAACGTACTAAGTTCGCCGGTGTATGATCTTCTACAATCCGCCTTTTGGGTAAGATATCATGAAATAGTATTGAAGAAGCGGCTATCAGATATCGCGGGGTGCGGTAGTTCAGGATTGAATCGGTATTTCTAATGTTGACGGTTCAAGAAAGATGATCTTCGGAAAGGTGTAAAGTTAGCGCAATTATGGGTTCAAGTGCCACGAAGATAGATTTTATTTTAGGCAACAACCGAGCAACAAAGGATGAGGAAGGATATGTAGGGAGTGTCAGGCGGTGGTTAAAATTTCTAGAAGGCCAGGTATAAGAAGCAAAGGTCGAGTAGTCGACTAAAAGGGGGGGGGGTGAGTTTCGCCAAAGTGGGAGAGTTTGGAGTGATTTGGGAATTTTACTGATTAATGATTTGGGCCTACGGATTAATTTGAAGTATGGGCTATTATGCGGCATGAGATTTGATATAACGGAAGAGAGCTGCTTCAACTAAAGAAGGATTCAACCTAACTTTGAATTGGAAGGATGTTGCCGCGCACTTAATTGATGTCCATGAGGGGTGAATGGACTCGTACAGCTAGAGAGTGAGCTTGGACTCGGGATGGGTCGTTAACGTAGTGGTGATTGCGCCCCCCATATCAGCGTTGACGGAAGCACGTAGATTCCACAGGCGGGTTATCACCAGTGAGCAGGTCGGCGGTCACATGGTTGGCGAAGCTTCTGCGGAAATTCTATTGGTTATACAATAAGGAGATTGGTCGTGCGAATGTGGTTGATGATTTAAAGTATAAAAAGGGGTTTTACGGAAAGAGTCCAAGAATTTTGGAGATTGATTGCGCAAGGTTATGTCAATAAGAGATAAAGGATCCTGGTGAATTCCAGAGTTGTGTAATGATAGCTTCAAGCTAAGTGGGAGAGTCCCACCGCCTATGATTAAGGTTCATGGTTAACTACTTGCGAGGTTTCTAGTTATTAGCATATTGATGGGTCATTTCAGCTACGGAAAGGACATAAGTAGTAATTTGAGCAAAGGAATTGTTAAAGGTGTGTTATGGTTGGCCTTATTGGCTCATGTTCAGACGTGGGGAAGGATTCAGGATTTATGCCTTGTATAGGTGGGTTCAAGGGAAATGATTCTGTCAAGTGCTTCGTCGAGAGGGTATTCATGTGCTAGGAGATTTATGGAATTGATTATATTCGGGGCCAAGTCAGAGCGGGTGGCTCTCAGCAACGGTCCTAGTGGATTCAAAGGGGAAAAGCATAGTGCCTAGTAATTTCGAGCCTATAGGTGCGGTTAAGAATCAAGCTTTGTAGCAGCTTATGAGAAGAGGCACAGAATGTTCTATGATGTTTTGACTTGCTGTGTAGCCTTTGGGAGGTATGAAATGGTTCGTGGGATTTGAGACAGCATGGTCTCGTGATTCAAGGTCACTCGAGATGAGTGCAGATGGAATGTGTTATGTGTTGAATGGAGTTATTATTATTTCTAAGGCAATCAAGGATAAATTGGAAGAAGATAGATTGATTAGCCATAGTTGAAGTGGCATATTGGTGGCTTAGGCCACTACTTAGAGATTTGCATGTTTTACGATTATGAGGGTTCACTCGCGTGTTGCTATGGTTCTCTTGGAATGAGTTAAGTAAAAAGTTTTTTATATGATGAAGTGTTAATCTATTAGTGGTTCCGGAGTTATGACGAAAATCGTGTTCTATCGTATGTTGGCATGTTGGGTGCAGTGAGTGGTATGGAATTTGAAGTGAGGATCAAGATTGCAGTTCGGTGTTGACAAGGATGTCACGAGCTCGAATGAGCAGTATGGAAGTTTCGATGTTTAAAGTAAGTTGGTATTGTCTTTAGCGTCGCCTGAGAATGGTGTATTGTAAAAAGGGGCTTTTGCATCCTGGCTAAGGATTTTTGATCACTTTTCAGCGTTAGCGGCCGGTGGTTTGGATGTACAGACTTGTTGTCTGTTACGGAAGGTTGTGGGAGCGTGCCCCACAGGAAGATTGTATAAATGCGGCGTGTAGTCACTAGATTGATTGAAGATTTAAACCAAGTATGAAGACGGTGGTGATATCATTAATTTGAGAAGTTATTCTTGGAGGGCACTCGACTTATTGGGTTGTGGACTGTGGAGGATTACTCCGGTTATGATGGTCGTTCTTGTGTGTTATAAGAAAAACGGGGAGTATTTATGGTCCTTTGAAAGGTCATTAGCCTAGTTCAGTGCGATCAGAACCAGCTTGAGGTTTGCGGAGGGGTTTAAAGGTGAATATGGGCTCTATATCAGGCCAGATGTGTTCATTTCAGTAAGGCGTTCTTGGTGGGAGAGCAGTCAGGGTGTTATTTCGTCGTCAGTTATTTCAAGTAATGATATATTGCGCCGTGTGAGTTGTGAGACGGCTTCGGAAACTGCTTATGTGTTGAGGTTCCGCGTAGAGATGATGTTATGTGAGCAGGAGGGCTCTCGAGATTCAGATCATATATCTCACCTCAGTTGTGCTTGAGTTTGTTAGCTTATGTCGCTATATGTCTCCCCAGGGATAGTATTATGCACTTAGCGCGTTTGTGACCGATATTCGGTATTTTGTTGTAATGAGCAATTTAGCTCGATGTGTATCTCCTTATGTGAGTTGCATGTGCGGATCGGGTTGCACGCCGCAACAGTGTGATGTTGAGTACAGTTCCCTATATCTGTTTTTATGTGTTTTGTTTCCTATGTTTCTAAGGAAAACTCATATTAGCTGTGTGCCCGCGTCGCATGTATGGTTCGCGAGCGGGGTAATTGGGTACCTTTTCAGAGTTCGTTTTCCTTTTATATCACGTTCGAATCAATAGCCTATTGGCACGTTGGGGCATCATATAAGACTTTTGACCATGTCCGGGGTGGCTTATTGCCTGAGCGGTTCGTGCTGGGTGAGACGAGATCATTGGACTTAGGATCAGTGCAATCTGAATATATGAAGTATATTAAAGAGCAAAGACCATTATTGGGTTCAGAAAGAGGTAATGGTTCTTGGCAGGGGTTAGACCCTATGAATCGTTGATTCGGCAGTTGGTTATGAATTCCTACAGATCTCTTCCATTGTGGCGGTATTGTAAGGGTTAGAGCAAGACCTAGGTAGGTCATGAGGTGCAATGGGAGCATCAAATTTGTGGAATTTTGATTTGTTGGATCAGAGAATGCTATTGTGGTCCTGTGAGTAAAGTGGTGCAAGGTGTGAATTCAGCTAAGATATGCAGTCATGTTTTGGTACTGCGTGTAGTTATTGATACGGTGAGCGTATGTTCGAACAGTCCTGACAGAGAATTCCGGATGATCGAATTGGGCTCTAAGGCTTATTTGCTTAAGTGAAAAAGGAAATCTTCAGAATTGCTCCAGCTAATATGCTCAACTGGTTGTGGTAGCACGGGTAGGTGCACAAGGTGATTAACAGTGATTCCAGACAACCCCAGCACAGTTCCTACGTTCGTTTAAGTGGGAGAGGAGTAACGACCCGACCGGTCGTTTTGAGCTCTAGCGCGCCGTTTAGCAGATTGAGGCCATGAGCAGCTTCAATTCAGGCATTACGACTTGTACGCGTGGTCGGAATTAAATTTCGGGAAGTTCGGAGTTGACTTGGAGAGGAAATTCTCATTTTCGGAAGCTTTAAGTTGAGAGAATTGACTAAGATTGGATTTCAGAGTAAACAACCTTGGAATCAGGATCTAAAGGTTCCAGTAGGTTCGTATAATGACTTCGGAATTGGGCGTATGCCCGGATCGGGTTTTGGATGACCCGGGAGCGTTTTGGCGCCTATTGTGGAAGTTAGCATTTTGAAAGAAATTTCATAAGTTTGGGTTGAAGTGCATTTCAGTGTTATCGATGTTCGTTTGGGATTCCGAGTCTGGGAGTAGCTCCGTATGGTGATTCTGGAGTTGGTAGCGCGATCCGAAGTGAATTCGGATGTCCGTGGAGCATTTTGGAGCCATTTGGCTAAAGATAGAAATTTGAAGGTTTTTGAGAAGTTTGACCGGAGGTGGACTTTTGGATATCGGGGTCGGAATGCAATTCAAAAATTTGGAGTAGGTCCGTAATGTCGAATATGACTTGTGTGCAAAATTTGAAGTCTATCGGACGAGATTTGATAGGTTTAAACATCGAAAATAGAAGTTTGAAATTCTAAAGTTCATAAAGCTTTGATTGCAGGTCGATTCGTGGTGTTAGCGTTGTTTGATATGATTTGAGGCCTCGAGCAAGTCCGTAATGTGTTTTGGGACTGGTTGGTATGATTGGTTGGGGTCCCGGGGGCCTCGGGTGGATTCCGGGTGGTTAACGGATCGAAAATGGAATTTTTGAAAGGCTGAAGTTGCTGGTTGCTAGTATAACCGCACCTGCGAGACTTGGGCCGCAGGTGCGGAGCCGCAGAAGCGGCCCTGTGGTCGCAGATGCAGTATTGGCGGGGGAGAGCTGGGACCGCAGATGCGCTCATCTCGTCGCAGAAGCGGGATTGCACCTGCGGGTGCTGAGGCGCAGAAGCGGAAAGGGCAGCCTGGAGAGAAACCGCAGGAGCGGTAGAGGGACCGCACCTGTGAAACCGCAGAAGCGGTCGTGTGACCGCTGGTACGGAAGTGCTGGAGGCAGAATGTTCTTTTAAAATCGGGGGTTGGTCATTTTTCCCCCATTTTTCATTGGGTGTGGACGATTTTGGAGAGCTTCAAGTGGGGTTTTTCATCATCAACGACAAGGTAAGCTAATCCCACCTATCTTGAGTTAAATATATCGGTTATGTATGGATTTTAGCATGTTAATTGGTAGAAATTTGGGGGTTTGAGGAAAACCTAGAAAATTGATATTCTTGGAATTTGACCACGATTTTGGGTATGAAATTGAGAGTAAGTTATATATTTGAGTTCGTGGAGTTATGGGTAAGCTTAATCTTCAAAAAATTTCGAAATCCGGGCACGTAGGCCCGAGGGCGTTTTTGTCAACTTTTCGATCAGGGTTAGGGATTGTTATAAATTGGAGTGTAATGAGTAATTGAGCATATATTAATGGATTTGCATAAGTATTGGCTAGTTTGGAGCGTTGTGCATCAATTGAGTCTTCGGAAGGGCGTGGAAGGCCGGTTATGGATCTTCGGAGCGAGGTGAGTCTCCTTTATAACCTTGTAAGAGGGAATTGTCCCCATAGGTAAAATAATTGGTTATGTGCTCTTATTTGTGGGGGCTACGTACGCACGAGGTGACGAGAGTCCGTACGTAGCTACTATTATGTTTAGGTCCGGGTAGTTTAGGACCCAAAAGCATGCTATACTTGGATGATTTGTAATATTATTGATAGTTGAATTGCTTAAATCACAGCGAAGTAACAAATAAATTTCTAAAAATATTTAAACTTCATTTTCTTAAATTGTTAAAAGGAGAATTGGTTTTCTTCGGATAATTGTTTTCTGATGACTTCTTGATTGACTGTCTGTGTGTTTTTAAATTCTGAACGGGCCGAACACCTCGGTAGATTAAATAGATGCATCTATGGTTCGTGCCGCTCGACCCTCGGCAGTGCACATTTTACATTTTATGTTGGATCGGGCCGTACGACCTCGGCATGAGTTGCGCATGCTTGTATTGCTTGCCTTGAGTTTTATTAATATTACTATCTACTCTCCCCGACTTGAGATAGTGTTAATTAATGGATTATGAATCCGTAGATTTTTAATTAAAAAAAAGGAACTTTTACCTGTTTAGTAATTTATTTGAATCTACTATTCTCCTTAATGAATCCGTGAGTCATCGCTTTAAAAATATTATTATTGGACCATTAGTAAGTGTCAAAGTTTCCATCTCGTTTCTACTTCTTCGAGATTAGGCGGGATACTTAGTGAGTACACGTGGTTTTCGTACTCATGCTACACTTGCTGTGCATTTTGTTGCACGGGCAGGTATTTCTACTGGCCTATTGGGCGTAGCAGCACGGGCGACCCGGAGACTAAGCGAGCTGTATTTCCTCGAGGCGACCCGCAGCTAGTATAGTCCCTCTCAAAATTGTATTTATTTTCTGTCCCCTTTATGTTCCGGATAGCTGTTGTACTTTATTCAAATTCCTAGAAATTGCTCATGCACTTGTGACACCGGGTTCTGGGATGGTTATGCAGTTTTTTTATTAATCGCTTATCATTTAATTTGATTTAAAACGATTATCTTTTATTAGTAAATTTGAGGAAAATCATATATTTCAAGAGCATTAAAACGAGAATTTAATTAAGTATTTTGGGTTGGTTTGCCTGAAAGTGGTGTCCGGCGCCATCACGACCCTTAGTGGATTTTGGGTCGTGACAATAAAGCACATATAGATGATTATGGTCCATTCATGATGTGAATGTGACAAAATTTGACTTATGAATACATATTTATTTTTGGAAGAATATGAACGTGCTAGTGGTAGTGAATATACCACACTCACCTCTAGAAGGAGGTTTGAGATGATATAAGAAAATAATGTTATTATTATGGCATGAATTGTCATTGGTCACGTACCTATTGTATGCCAAAATATTTTGGCAATGTGATTATTAAAGGACAACAATAATCCAAGAAACATATCTTGCATATAATTTTGACCATGCCTATAATGGTATAACTTTCTCTTTAAAAGAGATATTCACCATATGGATGTTGACGAATATGTGGTAGTACAAAATTAATTGAGAGCTTTAGAAGAGACCATTATACTATTTTGGAGAAAATTGATTATCAATAAGACGTTGTGTTGTAGTAAGTCTCAAAGAAACTTATTCAGTTTCTAAAGTATTCGCGAAAGCGGTTGGTTATATTGAGACTATAAATAAAGGAAATATTTAATATTTTCTATTACTACAACTTGTAGCGCGGTAATATGTATGTGAAAAGTTACCCGCTTTATTCTCCAGTTTGTACTACACAAATAAAAGAATGCCACAACAAAGAGAAGTTTATTGATATAAAAACCCATATCATAATAAACTTGGAGTTTATTGATAATTGCACACGTCATGGTGTAAATCTGAAGTTTATCAATATTGATAATTTATTCAGTTGACATAATTGGTTTAGCCTTATCAATTTAAGTATGATGTGCAAAAATAAAAGAGAATTCACATGGAGAAATATTAAAGAACTAGAAAGTTCTTTACGAATTCTCTAATGTTGTTTGTTCTCATTAATTAATAGACCAACTAAACTTGGGATTGAATCCATGAATGCTGGAAATATCAAAGGTGAATATGTGCCCATTCACCTGCCATGTATACCACATAAGATGCATCTATGAGATGGTTACATGCGCGATTTTTAATAACCCGCAACATGGTGTTTTGCGAGGTAACTTGCTCAATAATTTAATTTCGAGCATAATTTCCAGATTTTTTATTCAAGAAGTTCATTTTGATAAGTTGGTTTACATCACAATTGGTTTAGCAAAATGATTTATTAAGTGGCTCTACTTAATAGCTAAACAATTGCTTATGAGAACAAAGTTATCTATATCAGTTTGATACACGTTATATACCAAAGTATATTATTTTCTCCCTTCACAAGTGGTTCAAGGTCAGGAACCAAATAATTCTATCTTATTATTATTGATATGCGGTGTATATTTTGATTAACACAATAACGCACAAAGATGGGTTCTCAAAGTTGAGGAAACAAGTTAGTTTTTCTAACATGAGGGGGAGACATGATAAACAGTTGAGAAAAAGTTACGTGGAATGAATTATCATTTGTACATATAGATCCTCGAATAAGATAATATGAACTTGAAGTTCATAAAAGGATAATTCATTTGCAATATATTGCAAAGCATGCCAGACGCATTTGTTGACCCAAAAAAAGTAACTATATTCTCATTGCAAATGCTCCTATTAAGTCCTAGAAGGACAAAGTATATGGTAAGCATAAAGCATATAGACAATCGGTTTCAAATAAAATTCTTGATAAAGAAGATGAGCAAATGATCAAAATGATCATAATAAAGGAGGCAAGTGATCTAGAAGATCACATGACATAACACTTCATAAAATCTAATGAGAGATTCAGGTACCTAAATATATGAATGAAGAGATCTCTATGTTATGTCTTTATGAAAAATAAGGAGGTTGGAACCGATATAGAATGTTTGTCGACGACATCTATAATAGCGCTAAATATATATGAGGATCTTAAGTCTGGAGAAACAATTTCGAATAGAATTGGTTTCATATGAAAGACATGTAGTTTTGAACATGTAGTTCAAACACTTGAAAGTATAAAGTCAATGGTATGTGCAATCAGTTTTCGATATCTTATATGTCTTGCATGACATGAAAATTTGATATGCATCTAAAGTTTATTATATGACTTATATGACTTAACAATCCCTCAAGGATTTAAATTGCTTAAAGCATATAGAATTCATGGTCAAGAAGTACTACATCCTCAGTGCAATTTGTGCATATGTATCTTGCTATAACTATATGCATGATAATATGATAGCAAGAGTTTTCACCTCTATGTGAAGATATTGAACTGACGATTCCAACAAGATCATATGAAGACAATTCATCTTTATCAAGAATGATGATTTCAAGGTGCAATATATTCATTCAAGTTAATATGGCTAATTTGTTCATCAAATCTCTACCAAAGATCTTTTGAAGATGGTGCACAAGATTGGAATGCAAATGGTCAAGGATGTGAATTGATGCTCTCATCAAGGGGAGTTAATACGCGTTGCACTCTTTTTACCTTACAAGGTTTTGTCCCACTGGGTTTTTCTTGCAAGGTTGTTAACGAGGCAACCAAAAGGCGTATTGTTAGATATGTGTACTCTTTTTTCTTTTCTAGAATTTTTTCCCATTGGGTTTTATTTCGGTTAAGGTTTTAACGAGGCACATTGTCTGTTGAGTAGACATTCAAGGGGGAGTCTTATAAATAGAATTTTATTTATGGTGAATGTCTATATTTAGAGAGATTTTAGGGTTTATTACTTGGTGGCTAAGTCACTCTCTCCCTATAAATAGAGGGTTATATTCCATTGTAATTCATCCCAAAATTCAATAAGAATTCTCTCTCTTTTTCTCTGCAATATTGTTCGTGTTCTTTTATTATTTTATAACAGAATGGAAATTTTAGCTTGTAAAAGGCGATCTATTTTCTTGTCACAATCATCTTTTAAAAGGAAAAGAGAGAATTTTTATTAAAAAAATTTGCGGGGCAGGGCGGGTGAACGTGGTGGAGTGTGGGGGCGGGTGAATGCGAGTTTAAACGCTATGCCGGGCCGGGCCGGGAGAGTTGAAATTGTGCGGTCTCAAACGGAACCCGCCTCGCACCCACACCGGCCCGCACCGCCTTCCGTTCCTAAGTAGATGTGTTACATTGATAGGTTAGGTTAAATATGAACAAATTGAAATGATTAAGAGACTAAAAGATTCAAATTAAGAGGCTCATATACATTCAACAACAACTGCTAATGCCTCAGTCTGGTGTTCCTTCATTCATGCAAGTTTTGCTGCAACGGGGGCAGATGTACGTTAAGCGAAGCGTTCATCGAATTTTTTTTACTAAATATATGTATTAATATTGTGAAAAAATAGATAAGTAGAAAAAAATGACACCATTTACCCTCCTAGTGTGTTGATTATATGCCTGATTTTGCTTTAGGAGGTTAAAGGTTCGACGACCATATGAATCTTTTTATGATTTCATAGGATTTTCTTATTGTGCATATTTCACCGAAAAGAAAAAAAATTAAAATTTTAATTCAAGCAATATGATATAATATGGTCAAATAAATTAGATCACAAAATATAATTTATATTCTCCGCGTATCGCGCGGGTGCTATACAAGTTGTGAGTAAGAAGGATTGAACTTAGTACATATTCAACAAAATTAATGGACCAAAGCTACTTACTGTATAGAAATATGATAACTAAAGTTATATATTCATGTTCTTTTAATAAATTTAGACACCACTTACAAACAGTATTGCGTACGCCCCTGGCAGAAAGCATAAACAGTTTAAACTTTCCTTCTCCAGTTCATTTTCTTTGTTCATTAACTATTATTTAACTGGCTTTGATTTGTATGAGTCTTCTCTTTTCCACGGTTTCTATCTGGTTCTCTTTTGTTTGTTCATATTCTACTTTGTCTTTTTTGATTTTATCATATTTGTTTATAGGTCAAAATTTTCCCTAAGGGAATTTAGCAAAATAAGGAATTAAGGAAAATGATATGGCCGAGGTCGACTAGTAAACAGTGGGACTCATAGTCGGGCAGTTAACGATGGTCGAGGTCGAGCACCAAGGACAGAGCACTAACGGCTAGTTTTTGTAATATGATATTAAAGACAATATTCCAATGAATATTCTATGCACTTGTACTATTAGGGTTGATTAGGGATATGTCATATATAAATAGAAAAGGAGATAAGGGGATAAGGCATGTAATATTCATTTGATAAGATCACTTTCTGAGAATAAGACTCTCTCTCTAGAAAAGATAAAAAACTCTATCTTCTTACTAAGATTCTATCATCCATTATTTCATACTTTTCCATCAGATCTGAGAATAGTTCCAATATTCTAAGAAATTGTCTGTCATTCATCACTGTCAGAAAGAAGAATCATCCACCTCATTCAATATTGGGTGAAACATTCTCCTTATTTACATAAATATCATTTATTGCTATTTATTGCTTGATATTCCTCTATCATTGCTCAAATCCTTCGGAGTATTAAATGCACACTGTTGTTAATTCTCCACCAGCATTATCTTACGTTTTTCATAACAACTAGTTCTAAATCTAGAGATATTATTATTAACTAGGTTGAACTCTTTATTACATAAGATTTAATAGTTTAACCGAAAGTCTATGCTTTTTGATCAAACAATTTGGCGCCGTCCGTGGGGATTTCTTAGTTAAATTTTTAGTTTCTTCTAGATCTATAACTATCACGGGTTGCTAACAAAAAAACAAAACAACTCCTTTTTTCTAGTACACACAGATCTAACATGACAGGTAACGGAGAAGAAAGAATGAGGGTAGTGACCGAACTCACCACTAATCTTTTGAACACCATCAATAAGGCTACTGAGACTGAAGGCGAGGACATAACGCCTAATGCCTCTCTCAGGCGAGGCGGGTCGCCTCTCCCTCACGGTACTATCGCAACATCCCGCGGTAAAGGATCCTCCACGTCCACGATGGAAGAGACGCCACCAGCGGTAAATAAGCTCCTTGATGCGTGGCTAACCGACACGCTAACCAGCATCCCCTACAAGCCCTCTTAGGATATAGTCATAGAAAACGCGAGGAATCGCGTTGCACCGACTACGGTCGAGCAACATAGCCCTTTCCCCTATACTACTCACACTGTTAATAATGCGGTGACAACACCCTCACAGCCATTTTGAAAAAGATTGAGGAAAGGGAAAACAAGAACAAAATGCTTCGGGCCAAATGAGAGAGCACCAAGAAAGGGTCGACAAAATACCAGGTGCCCCAAAACTCTTGCCAAAGAGAGGTGCCGGTCGGTTTGTCGAGCAACGATACAGTGATGAAGCCGCCCCGTATACGGTACCAAAAACCTTCAACATGCCGCCTTATCTTAAAATATATGATACCACGACCGATCCCGAAGATCATGTAACTCACTATGTCACCGCTGTAAAAGGCAATGACCTCGCCAAAGAACAAGTATCCTCCATTTTGTTGAAAAAATTCGGCGTGACACTCACCGGAGGAGCGTTGACTTGGTACTCACAATTGCCCGCGCGTTCCATCGAAACATTCGAAGAGATGGCTGACAAGTTCTTAACAGCCCATGCTGGGGCCAAAAAGGCGGAGGTGAGAGTAAATTATATATTCGCTATCAAACAATCGCCCGGAGAAAGATAGAGGGACTTCCTCGCCGGGATCAACCGAGTGAGAATGACCTTGCCAAATGTATCGGAGGGAATGTCCGTCGCAGCTTTCCAAAACGGACTAAGTAGGAATGGTTCAAGGGCGACTAGAACGTTATTGAGCCAACTCATGAAATATCCTTCGACCACTTGGGATGAAATACATAATGCATATTGTGTCGAGGTTCGAGCAGACGAGGACGACTGAATGGGCCAACCTATCGACTGACCTCGGTACAAGCCGAATCCAAGAAATATCAAAGAAATGATATCAGAAGGGACCTCGTAGCTTCACGACTCAACTGAGAAAGGCATCAACCATATGTTAGAAGAGCTATCGTGCCCCCCCTCTCGGCACGAAGAAGGCTCGCCTAGATCAAAGACAAGGACTCATCGGAACGAGAGAGGTATACCCCCTTTGCTATCCGCTCACAATTTTTGTGTGTCAGCTTCAGAAATAGTCTACGCAATGGAGAAGCTCAGACCAAAAGTAAAGTGGCCACAAAAGATGAGATCGGATCCAAGCACCAGAAAGCCAAATGCCCTCTACAAGTTCCACCTAGAGCGAGGTCATAAAACTGAAGACTACATCGCCCTAAGGAAAGAGGTCGTAATATGCTTCGCCAAGGACACCTCAAAGAATTGATGAGCGACAGGGGGAGGACCAACTTTGCCTGAGGATATGAACAACATCAGGGATCGACGAAACTACCCTTCGCAACCCGCACCATTCAAATGATCATCGGGGGCGGCGACGGTGCTTCTATCAACAGCGTAAAGTTCATCACGACCCATAAGTTCAAACAATCGATCACTCACGAAAGGTATGAGGAACTCGAAGAAAGTATGATCTTCGATAAGTCAGGTACCCACGGTTTGGTTTTCCCTCATTATGATGCCCTTGTTATCACTTTACGAATATTAGATATAGATGTGAGACATATTATGGTGCACGATGGGAGTGGCGCGTGCATTATCCACCCTCAAGTACTTGCACAAATGAAACTGGAGGATAAGATAGTGTCGCATTGAATCACGATAACACGTTTTAACAATGCAGTTGAACAAACATCTAGAGAAATCACACTCCCCATCATGGCCGGCGGCGTCACTCTGGAAACCACATTCCACATCATGGACTAGGAAACAGCGTATAACGCCATAATAGGACGACAATGAATACACGCCATGGGGGCCATCCCCTCCAGCTTGTACCAAGTCATAAAATTTCCACCCCCATGGGGAATATTCAGCATACGAGGAGAACAACGCACATCTCAAGAATGCTACCGCATCACCCTGAATTGTACGACCGCTCAACAAATGAAGGGCAAAGCAAAAGAAGCATAGCAGTTAACAAGGCCGAGGTCGAGCGGCGATGAAAGAAAAGACGTCATCAAAGACCCTGAAATGGTGGAAGTCGCGGAATCGACCATAGAACACCTCGACCCTGTTAAACTTGATGACAACGACCACAGCAAGAAAGCTTACATCGGCTTCAAGCTTCAAGAACCATGTAAATTCCATCATTTCTTAACTGCTAACGCGGACTTGTTTGCTTTTTGCCACGCAGATATGCCAGGTATCTCGAAGGAGATCGCTACACACAAACTGAGCGTCGACACTTTCCACCCCCGGGTGAGGTAGGTTAGGCGAAAGTTCAATTCCACAATAAACGATGACATGCGCGAGGTGGTCAAACAATTACTAGAAAATGGCTCCATCAGGTAGTCAAAATATCCCCAATTGGTCGCCAATGTGGTCATGGTAAAAAAGAAAAATAGGAAGTGGCGAAAGTGCGTAGACTTTACAGATTTGAAGAAAGCATGCCCCAAAGATTCATTCCCATTACCTTATATCGACCAGCTCATCGATGCAACGGCCGAGCATGAACTGCAAAGTTTTTTAGATGCCTACTCAAGCTACAATTAGATCCCCATAGAAGAGGAGGATCGGGAGAAAACCACCTTCATCACCCATCAAGAAATGTACCGCTACAGAGTTATGCCTTTCGGACTGAAAAACACAGGGGCGACATACCAAAGGTTGGTGACCAAAATATTCAAGGATCAACTCGGCAAGACTATGGAAGTCTAGATAGACGACATACTAGTCAAATCCAAAAGGAGAAAAGATCACATCGACCACTTGAAATAAGCCTTCGACATACTCAGGCGATACAGAATGAAACTAATCCTCAAAAAGTGTGCATTCAGCGTGACCTCAGGAAAATTCTTAGCTTTTCTAGTGTCACAGTGAGGCATCGAGGTCAACCCCGACCAAATTAAAGCCAAAGAAGGAATACCAGAGCACTTAACCACCAAAAAATAGGTTCAGAGGCTGACTATCCGTATCACCGCCCTGTCAAGATTCATCTCGTGATCATCCGACAGATGCCACAAATTCTTCGGCATACTCAAAAAGGATAACGACCTCTAGTGGACCCTTGAGTGCGCCCAAGCCCTGAAGTAGTTAAAGGCTTACTTGTCATCACCGCCACTACTTTCCAAATCGGAACCTGGGGAACGCCTCCTCGTCTACCTTGTTGTATCCGAAGTAACGGTAAGTGCGGTCCTAGTTGAGAAGATAAAGGTGCGCAATCTCCCATCTACTACATTAGCAAAACATTAGTCGACGCCGAAACGAGGTACCCCCACCTCGAAAAATTGGCCCTGGCCTTGGTCATAGCTTCACGAAAGCTTAGACCCTACTTCCACTGCCACCCCATCTCGGTAGTCACAACTTTTCCCTTGAGAAGCATTTTGCATAAATCCGAGCCATCGGGCAGGTTAGGCAAATGGGCCATAGAATTAAGCGAGCATGATATCACATATCAACCGCGAACGGTGATAAAGTCACAAGTCCTTGCCGACTTCGTCGTCGACTTCAGCGCAAAAATAATGCCCGAAGTTGAAGAAGAAGCCGCCTATGCTTCTCCCCAAACACAAGATCTATGGATTTTATACACCGACAGCTCTTCTAACGCGTCAGGGTCTGGACTGGGACTCGTACTCGAAATCCCAATAGGCAAAGTGATTCGCCAGTCCATAAGGTGCCCGTACATGACTAACAACGAGGCTGAGTATGAGGTCGTGATTGCAGGATTAAGGATGGCACTCAAATATGGGGCGAGGCGGGTCAGACTACGCTGCGATTCTCAACTCGTTGTCAACCAAGTTACAGGGACTTTCCAAATCAAAGAGCAAAGGTTACAAAAATACCTGGACGAGATCTGTAAATCGCTGCCCGAGTTTGATGAATGTCAGCTCGACCAGATTCCTCAAGCACAAAACATCAAAGTAGATGGACTTGGCCAAGTTAGCAGCAACCACCAAAAACATCACTGGAGAAAGAAACGGGTCACCCTTCTCCACTCATCGATAGATCAAAGCGAGATAAGGACCATAAATCTAACTTGGGACTGGCCCAACTGTATTGTTACATACTTGCAGGATGGCATACTCCCAAATGATAAAAAAGAAGCCAAGAAGCTTCGAAAGCAAACAACCAGGTACAACATCATTCATAACGACCTATACAAAAGGACGTATGGCGGCCCCCTAGCGAAATGCTTAGGCCCGAATCAGACATGGCGCGTCCTTGAAGAAGTCCACAAAGGCCACTGCAGAGCTCATTCCGGTAATTGAGCTCCGGTAAGATGTCTCATACGGGCGTGATACTACTAGCCCACCATGAAAAAAGAGGCCGTAGACTTCGTGAAAAAATGTGAGCAATGCCAAAAATATGCCCCAATGTTCCACCAAGAGGGCGAACACCTCCACTCAGTGACTTCCCCTTGGCCGTTCGTCAAGTGGGGAATGGACATCGTCGGCCCCCTCCCCGTGGGGCAAGGTAAAGTGCGATGTCTTTTGGTTTTAACTGACTATTTTTCTAAATGGGTAGAAGCAGGAGCATTCGCCCAAATACGCGAATAGGAAGTGATCACCTTTATATGGAAAAACATCATGTGTCGATTCAGGCTCCCCAAAGAGATCAGTTGCGATAACGGACCTAATTTACAGGAGAAAAGGTCGCCAAATTTTTTGAGAAGTAGCATATCAAAAGAATACTCTCAACACCGTATCACCCCGCGGGCAACGGGCAAGTGGTGTCCTCCAAAAAATCAATACTGAACATCATGAAGAAAAAGCTCGAGGACACCAAGGGATTTTGGCCGGAGTTATTACCAGAAGTACTTTGGGCCTACCGAACAATGTCGAAGACGAGCACGGGAGAGATGCCCTACTCATTAGTCTATGGGACTGATGCACTAATACTAGTCGAAGTCAGGAAGACCAGTTTGAGATATTCCCACGAGAGCGGGCCGATGAACGACGAAAGCAAAATGTCAAGAGCTCGACGAAGCTGAAGAACAGAGAGATATGGCCTACATAAGGATGATCGTCCAAAAGCAACAGGCAGAACACTATTAACAAAAAGGCAAAGGTCAGACCACTCAAATTCAGGGACTACGTGATCAAAGCCAAAACACAAGCAAGCAAAGACCCACGGGAAGGCAAACTGGGAACAAATTGGGATGTCCATACAAAATCACGGCAACAGCAAACAAAGGGGTTTTCCAACTAGAAATAATGGAAGGAAAACTACTACCAAACGACTAGAATGTCGCCCACCTCAAGTACTTCAACTTTAAGAAAGAGCATTCTCTAAGTTGTACTCTTTTTTCGTCACTTCAGTTTTGCCCCAATTGGGTTTTATCGAGGAGATTTTTAAAGAGGCGACAAAGGGGGCACTTTAAGTTGAAGTGCGAACAAACGGTCAGTTCATTTCCCAAACTCTCAATACTTCTCTAGGTCGACCAATGAAAGGACTAACTAGATTGGGACTGGAATACCAGCCCAGAAAATATGTAAACTCCAATATATATGAACATAAGCACAAATGCATGAAGTTCGCCCATATTTTCATCACACAGCCAAAGCAATATTGCCTCAATACACACTCGGCCCAGATCACAACTAAGTAAAGTTACATTCGACCTCGCTCGAATTAACTAAGTACAAGTTACATTCGACCTAGCTCGAATTAACTAAGCAAAAGTTAAATTCGACCTCGCTCGAATTAACTAAGTAAAAGTTACATTCGACCTTGCTCAAATTAACTAAGTAAAAGTTACATTCGACCTTGCTCAAATTAACTAAGTAAAAGTTATATTCGACCTCGCTCGAATTAACTAAGCAGAAGTTACATTCGACCTCGCTCGAATTAACTAAGCAAAAGTTACAATCGATCTCGCTCGAATTAACTAAGCAAAAGTTACATTCGACCTCGCTCGAATTAACTAAGAAAAAGTTACATTCGGCCTTGCTCGAATTAACAAAGCAAAAGTTACATTCGACCTCGCTCGAATTAACTAAGCAAAAGCTACATTCGACCTCACTTGAATTAACTGAGTAAAGGTTACATTCGACCTCATTGGAATTAATGCCTATTCGGCCCTCAGCCATAATTAACTAAGCACAAGTTACATTCTATAACGATCCGACCGGATGTTTTGAGAGTTAGAGCCTCGATCCCCTATTTACTGCTTCCCCCGTATCCATTTCTGCAATTGTGACTTGCTGGGAGGTTTCTTTTTTGTTCTTGGAAGTGTTTGGGACACTTAGTCCCTAAATAGAGGTTTAAGCCTTAAGATTTGGACCGTAGTCGGAACTGTGTGAAGACGATTCCGGAATGGAGTTCCGTCAATTCTGTTAGCTCCTTTCGGTAATTTTAGGCTTAGGGGCGTGTCCGGATTGTGTTTTGGAGGTCCGTAGCTCATTTAGGCTTGAAACGGCAAAAGTCAAAATTTTGGAGTTTTGGATCGGTAGTGGAATTTTTGATACCGTGGTCAAAATCCGATTTCAGAAGTTGGAGTAGGTCCGTAGTGTTAATTATGACTTGTGTGCAAAATTTGAGTTCATTCGGACGTGGTTTGATAGGTTTCGGCTTTAGTTGTGGAAATTGAAGTTTCTAGTTCATTAAGTTTGGATTGGAGGGTGATTTGTGTTTTTTGCATTGTTTGACGTGATCCGAGGGCTCGACTAAGTTTGTTTGGTGCTTTAGGATTAGTTGGTATGTTTAGTTGAGGTCCCGGGGGCCTCGGGTGTGTTTCGGATGCTCAACGGAATGAAATTTGGACTTGTGCATATTCTGAAGTTTGCCGATTCTGGTATTTTCGCACCTGCGGTGGGAGGTCCACGGGTGCTGCCCCGCAGAAGAGAGGGTGAGGTCGCAGGTGCATTTTTAGTCATGAGGGCCAATGGTCGCAGATGCAATGCGAGAGCCACAGAAGTAGAGCCACATCTGCGGAAGGGTGATCGCCGAAGCGGATTTGTGAAGGAAGCAAGGTTCCGCAGAAGCGGACGAATTAGCGCATAAGCCATCCGTAGATGCGGATATTTTTGCACCGGTGCGGAGTCTTGGAAGTTAATGAAATTCTGCAGGTGCAGAGCCCTAGACGCAGAAGCGGGTAATTGACTGCAGGTGCGGTTTGACTGGCAGGAAAAGGGCAAAATCGAGGGATTGAATTCATTTCTTCATTTTTGGACTTGAGAGCTCGGATTTTTGCGATTCTTTGAAGGATTTTCAGAGGAACTTATTGCGTAATGATTCCTAACTCGTTGTTGGTTGTATTCCATTAATCCATTGTTGGTTTCATCATTTAATTAGGGATTTGAGTTGGAAAATTGGGGGAAATTTGAAAAAAGTTCTTTGGCCGAGATTTTAGGGTTTTGATTGAGATATTGGGATTGGATTTGAGTAAATTTGGTATTGTTAGACTCGTGAGTGAATGGGTGTTCGTATTTTGTGACTTTTACCCGATTCCGAGACGTGGGCCCGGGGAGGCTTTTGAGCGATTTTTTCCAATTTCTTGCTTTAGCTTTGATTTCATTAGCTAGATTAGTTCCTTGTAGTTATATTATGTTATGTAATTGATTTTGGCTAGATTCGGGCCATTCGGAGTCGGATATTCGTGGAAAGAGCATTGTGACTGATTGGTTAAGCTTGGTTCGAGGTAAGTGGCTTGCCTAACCTTGTGGGGGGGGACTCCCCTTAGGATTTGGTACTGTTTTGATACCCCTATAGTTGAGTTAGTCCCAGTAGTGAGGGATTTCCCTGATGTGTTTCCAGCTGATCTTCCAGGCATGCCGCCCAACAGAGATATTGACTTTGGCATTGATTTGTTGCCGGACACTCAGCCCATCTCTATTCCTCCTTATCGTATGGCCCTTCTGGAGTTGAAGGAGTTGAAGGAACAGTTACCGGAATTGTTTTATAGGGGCTTCATTCGGCCCAGTGCGTCACCTTGGGGTTCTCCTGTCTTGTTTGTGAAGAAAAAGGATGTTTCTATGCGGATGTGCATTGATTATCGCCAGTTGAACAAAGTTAAAGTGAAGAACCGGTATCGTTTGCCTCGTATTGATGACCTATTTGATCAGTTATAGGGTGCCAGGGTGTTTTCCAAGATTGACTTGCGTTCAGGTTATCATCAGTTGAAGATTCGGGAGCCAGATATCCTGAAGACTGCTTTCAGGACTCGGTATGGTCATTACGAGTTCCTTGTGATGTCATTTGGGCTGACCAACACCCCAACAACATTTATGCATTTGATGCACAGTGTATTTCGGCCTTATCTTGATACATTCATCATTGTCTTTATTGACGACATTCTTGTGTACTCCTGGAGTCGAGAAGATCATAAGCAGCACCTGAGGACTATGCTTCAAACCTTAAGAGAGAAGAAATTTTATGCAAAGTTCTGAAAATGTGAGTTCTGGTTGAATTTAGTGGCATTTTTAGGTCACTTAGTATCGAGTGAAGGGATCAAGGTGGATCCGAAAAAGGTAGAGGCAGTGCAGAGTTGGCCCAGACCGTCCTCAGCTACAGAGATCCGGAGCTTCCTTGGTTTGGCGGGGTATTACCGTCGATTTGTTGAGGGATTCTCGTCTATTGCAGCACCTATGACCAGGCTGACCTAAAAGGGTGCTCCGTTCAGGTGGACGGAGGAGTGTGAGGAGAGCTTTCAAAAGCTCAAGATAGCTTTAACTACAGCCCCATTATTGGTATTGCCTTCAGGTTCGAGGTCTTATACAGTTTATTGTGATGCGTCGCGAGTTGGCCTCGGCGTAGTGTTGATGCAGGACCGTAGGGTGATTGCCTACACGTCTAGACAGCTAAAGGTGCATGAAAAGAACTATCCTGTCCACGACCTTGAGTTAGCAGCTATTGTTCATGCCTTGAAGATTTGGAGGCACTATTTGTATGGTGTCCCTTGTGAGATCTACACTGATCACCAGAGTTTACAACATCTGTTCAAGCAGAAGGATCTTAATTTTTGTCAGAGGAGGTGGTTAGAGCTGCTTAAGGATTATGATATCACCATTTTGTACCACCCTGGGAAGGCCAATGTAGTGGTCGATGCTTTGAGTCGTGGGGCAGAGAGTTTGGGGAGTTTAGAATATCTACCAGAAGCAGAGAGGCCCGTGGCGTTGGATATTCAGGCCTTAGCCACCCAGTTTGTGAGATTGGATATTTCCGAGCCTAGTCGAGTGTTGGATTGTGTGGTCTCTCGATCTTCTCTTTATGATAGTATCAGGGAGCGTCAGTATGATGACCCCCATCTGCTTATCCTTAAGGACACAGTCCAACACAGTGATGCTAAGGAGGTCACTATTGGGGATGATGGTGCATTGAGGATGCAGGGCAGGCTATGTGTGCCTAATGTAGATGGTTTGCATGAGTTGATTCTTCAAGAGGCTCATAGCTCGCAGTACTCTATTCATCTGGGTGCCTCGAAGATGTACAAGACTTGAGGCAGTATTGCTGGTGGAGGAGGATGAAGAAGGACATAGTGGAATATGTTGCTTGGTGCCTAAATTGTCAGCATGTGAAGTATGAGCATCAGCGGCCGGGTGGATTTCTTCATAAGTTGGAGATCCCGAAGTGGAAATGGGAGTGGATCACTATGGATTTCGTTGTTGGACTCCCACAAACTCAGCAGAAGTTTGATGCAGTTTGAGTGATTGTGGATAGGCTGACCAAGTTAGCTCATTTCCTTCCTGTGATGACTACCTATTCTTTCGAGCAACTGGCTCGAGTTTATATCTGTGAGATTGTCAGACTTCATAGTGTGCCGGTATCTATCATCTCTAACCAGGGTACGCAGTTTACATCACGATTCTGGAGAGCAGTACAGCATGAGTTAGGTACTCGGGTGGAGTTGAGCATAAAATTTCACCCTCAGACGGACGGGCAGTCCGAGCGCACTATTCAAATTCTTGAGGATATGCTCCGTGCATGTGTAATGGAGTTTGGAGGTTCTTGGGATCAGTTCTTGCCACTTGTGGAGTTTGCCTACAATAACAGTTATCAGTCCAACATTCAGATGGCACCGTATGACGCTCTGTATAGTAGGCGATGTCGGTCCCCAGTGGGTTGGTTCGAGCTGGGCGAGGCCAGATTATTGGGTACGGACTTGGTTCAGGATGCCTTGGAGAAGGTTGAGGTGATTCAGGATAGACTTCGCACAACCCAGTCCAGACAGAAGAGTTATGCGGACCGGAAGGTTCGCGATGTGGCATTCATGGTCGAAGAGCGGGTCATGCTTCGGGTTTCGCCTATGAAAGGCATTATGAGGTTCAGAAAGAAGGGAAAGCTGAGCCCAAGGTTTATTGGCCCCTTTGAGGTATTGCGGTGAGTTGGGGAGGTTGCTTATAAGCTTGCCTTACCTCCCAGCTTAGCAGGAGCTCATCCGATACTTCATGTTTCGATGCTCCGGAGGTATCACGACGATCAGTCTCATATGTTGGATTTCAGCTCAGTCTAGTTGGACAAGGATATATCCTACGTTGAGGAGCCAGTAGCTATTTTGGACAGGCATGTTCAAAAGCTGAGGTCAAAGATTGCATCAGTAAAGGTTCAGTGGCGGGATCAGCCGGTTGAGGAGGCGACTTGGGAGACCGAGCAGGATATGTGCAGCCGTTATCCTCATCTTTTCACCACTTCAGGTATGTCTCTATGCTCGTTCGAGGATGAACGATTGTTTTAAGAGGGGGAGGATGTAACGACCCGGCCGGTCGTTTTGAGAGTTAGAGCCCCGATCCCCTATTAACTGCTTCCCCCGTATCTATTTCTGCTATTGTGACTTGCTGGGAGGTTTCATTTTTGTTCTTGGAAGTGTTTAGGACACTTAGTCCCTAAATAGAGGTTTAAGCCTTAGGGTTTGGACCGTAGTCGGAACTGTGCGAAGACGACTCCCGAATGGAGTTTCATCGATTCTGTTAGCTCCATTGGGTGATTTTAGGCTTAGGGGCTTGTGCGGATTGTGTTTTGGAGGTCCGTAGCTCATTTAGGCTTGAAATAGCGAAAGTCGAAATTTTGGAGTTTTATACTTGTAGTGGAATTTTTGATATCGGGGTTGGAATCCAATTCTGGAAGTTGGAGTAGGTCCATAGTGTTGAATATGACTAGTGTGCAAAATTTGAAGTCATTCGGACGTGGTTTGATAGGTTTCGGCATCGGTTGTAGAAATTTGAAGTTTCGAGTTCATTAAGTTTGGATTGGAGGGTGATTTGTGTTTTTAGCATTGTTTGACGTGATTTGAGGGCTCAACTAAGTTTGTATGGTGTTTTAGGATTGGTTGGTATGTTTGGTTGAGGTCACGGGGGCCTCGGGTGTGTTTCGTATGCTCAACGGAATGAAATTTGGACTTGTGCATATTCTGAAGTTTCTGGTTCTGGTATTTTCGCACCTGCGGTGGGAGGTCCGCAGGTGCGGCCCCGCAGTATCTAGAGTGAGGTCGTAGGTGCTTTTTTAGTCATGAGGGCCAGTGTTTGCAGATGCGACGCGAGAATCGTAGAAGCGGAGCCGCATCTGCGGAAGGGTGATCGCAGAAGCGAATTTGCAAAGGAAGCAAGGTTCCGCAGAAGCGGACGGATGAGCACAGAAGCACATCCACAGATACAGATATTTGTGCGCAGGTACGGAGTCTGGAAATCTAATGAAATTCCGCAGGTGCGGAGCCCTACCCGCAGAAGCGGGTAATTGATCGCAAGTGCGGTTTGACTGGCAGAAAAAGGGCAAAATCGAGGGTTTGAATTCATTCTTCATTATTGGACTTGAGAGCTCGGATTTTGGCAATTCTTTGAAGGATTTCCAGAGGAACTTATTGGGTAATGATACCTAACTCATTTTTGGTTGTATTCCACTAATCCATTATTGGTTCATGATTTAATTAGGGATTTGAGTTGGAAAATTGGGGAAAATTTTAGAAAAGTTCTTAGGCCAAATTTTGGGGTTTTGATCGAGATTTTGGGATTGGATTTGAGTAAATTTGGTATGGTTAGACTCGTGAGTGAATGGGTGTTCATATTTTGTGACTTTTACCCTATTCCGAGACGTGGGCCCGGGGAGGCTTTTGAGCGATTTTTTCCAATTTCTTGCTTTAGCTTTGATTTCATTAGCTAGATTAGTTCATTGTAGTTATATTTATGTTATGTAATTGATTATGGCAGATTTGGGCCATTCGGAGTCGGATATTTGTGGAAAGAGCATTGTGACTAATTGATTGAGCTTAGTTCGAGGTAAGTGACTTGCCTAACCTTGTGTGGGGGAACTCCCCTTAGGATTTGGTACTATTTTAATATGTGATCACCGTGTACGTGAGGTGATGAGTACGTACACGGGCTATTTGTTGTAAAACTCCGTTTTTCACTAAGTCATAACATGTTTTTCCTTATTTGAACTAGACTAGCATATGTAATTATCCTGTTTAGTTTAGATTAGCATGCCTATGTGTTTTAACTACCTATATGAACTCTGTGCAACATGCTTAGTGAAATTACCTATTTTTCCTTGACTTGAACTTAGTCGAAACTGTAGGTTTTCTTGTTGTATCTGTCATTTCTGTTGGATGAACCGCATATTTACTTTGGACTACGGAACGGTATTTCGGGAGATCCCCCTGTACTGCATATTTACTTTGGGACTACGGAACGGTATTCCAAGAGATCCCCCAGCATTGTATATTTAGTTTGGGACTACTGAACAGTATTCCGGGAGATCCCCCTGCACATTTACGTTTGGGACTACGGGACGGTATCCTGGGAGATCCCCTGTTGTTATCTCTGTGTTCTGAGTTGTTGTTCTTCTATGCTTAGATTTCTTGTTAAATTTCAGTATTTACTCTTACTGCGATATTTCATTTTGTTATATTTTATTATATATATACCAGTAGGGCCCTGACTTGATCTCGCCACTATTCGATCGAGGTTAGGCTTGGCACTTACTGGGTACCGTTGTGGTGTACTCATTCCCTTTCCTGCACATGTTTTTTGAATGCAGATCCAGGTTCATCTTACCAGCCTCATCACTAGTTGCAGTCGCTGCTGCTTATTGGAGACTTCAAGATACATCTGCCCGCGCCCGCAGATCCTCGGAGTCCCCCTCTATCCCCTATGTTCATTTTCCCTTCTTTCTGTAGAAATGATGTATAAAACAGTTAAGACTTCTTAGTAGTTTACGACTTACGGTATTCCGGATTTTAGGAATTGTTTGGTACTTTTCAGAGGTGATAATTGTATATGCCGAGTGGCATTTGGTTGCTTATTAGATATTTGTTACTATTAGTAGTTAATGTTCATAGTTTTATTTCATTTCCGCAAAGTGTTAGGCTTACCTAGTCGTAGAGACTAGGTGCCATCACGACGGTTCACAGAGGGAGAACTTGGGTCGTGACATATTCGATCTCGTTTGAATTAAAACCTATTGGCCCTCGGCCATGATCAAAACTGAGTTCTGTTTCGACCTCGTTCAACATACATGAAACAAGTTTTTTACGACTAAATCGACCAAACGACAAAACAAAAGAAAGAGGCATACAAACCCGAACAGAAAGAAATAGTCAGGTATGAGCAACGAAAATGGCATTTCATACTCAAAATATATTCTTTGCAAAGGTTAGAAAAGATGCCCACAAAAATATGTACAAAGTTTACAAGAAAAAAGAAAGGAAACAACTACTCGTCGCCTAACCCAGCAGCGCCATCTCCACCCTTCTCTCTGCCATCGACATTGCCATCGGGATACTCATCCTCGTACCAGGCGTCCTGCTCAATCTGATCTACACCCACATCCTCCTGGTCATCATCGGCTTCTGGTGTGGCGGGGTCATAGCCACAAGTGACCCGAGCTGTACGTGCCTTAGCCAAGCATCCTCGAAGTCGGCCTCAGAAACTTTCCCCGCCGTCATCAAATCTCTAAGTATATCCAATTGGACCTCGGCGTGAATCCACTTCTCATACAAATCCCACGGAATATCAGGGAAAGCAAAAGTGTGAGAAGAGGATGAATGAGCCAATAATTGTGCCTTCTTAGCCTCGAGAATGACAACTTGATCACCATGGCTCGAAACCTCTTTCTCTAGCTCCCTTATCCGCTCATCGAGCCTCTCTTCTCTGAGCTTGGCCGTCTCCAAATCACTCTTCCGCTCAGATCGAAGAATGTGGATTACAGCCTCCAAAGCCTCCACTTTCGTCAAAGCCGCCAACTGAGCCAATTCAGTCTTCTCTAAGTCCGATGTCTTCTCGACGACCTCACCATTCAGAGCATCCGCCTTGATTAGGCATTCTTCGAGCTTGGCCCGCAATGAAACCACTTGGGCCTGAAGATTTGCACATTGGGCCTCAACTTCCTTGCTCACCTCGAGTTCTTCTTTGCCCTCAACGCCCCTTCAAGGACGCTGCATTTACCGATGCCTCTCATCAACTCGTCATCTTTCAGTTTCTGCTCGTCTCGGATAGCTTAAAAGTTGCCACTCTCGGCAAACCGCCTCCAGATATTGCGGTGCTTGTTATGGTATTCACGGTACTTCCGCTCCATCTTCAGGAAAATGGTTTTGCGCCTCTCCTCTTGGCGAGCACTCTCGATCTCAAGAATAATGGTCTAAAAATAAAAAGAGAGAGGAAGAAAACCAAAGTCAAACAAAAAGTAAGAGTGGAACAAAGCACAGAAATTGAAAAGGTCGAAAAAGCTTACCCTAAGGGCAAGGCCGACTATACCCCTCGACAAGGCAGCATCATTTAGCTCCTCGAGAGTTTTTCCCTCCTCGTCGGAGCAGAGGGGACCTAAGGAAGGGACCGCCTCCTTCGTGTTCACCAGTAGGTCCCGATCCATAGGGACCACAATGGTACGAGTGGACCCTTCCAACCTTACTTCAACCAGAGTAAACCCCTCGCTCAACATCCTTACTTCATCGACGTCATGATCGGAGCCCGTTTCGCAGCCGTCCTCAGCAACACCCTATCTCTCTCATCGGTGAACAAGGTGGGAACGTCAGCCGATCTCGAGGATGACGGCTCATCTCGAAGCATGGTAGCCGCAACTTCCACAGTGGCCCACCAACTCCAGCCTCGGCATCATGGAAAGGTACGCCTTCCACGGCCTCCGCTGATAGTTGGATTTTAGACGGCAGATCTGCATCGTCTTCAAGCATGACGATGGCCGGCTCACGATCACCCCTTATAGAATCTACGGCTCGGATTATCCCATCACCGACGTCCACCAACCTCCTTTTACGAAAGATCAAGCCTTCCTTGCTCAATGATGACTCTCCGTCTATTAAATGAAGCAAGGGAGAGGCCGGAGTTTCTGGTGCTGATGCAGTCGATGATCGAGCCGACCTAGCCGCATTAGAGGCGGAATGGAAGTGGATAGTCGGGCAGGCCTGGCCACTGTCACAGCAGGAACAGACTCCGTTGTAGTATTCTTCTTGCGAAACGCAGGAGCAGCCCTCGGCCTTCTCGAGGATCCCCGAGCTAAATAAAAAAAAGAGGAAAGTTAAAATGCCGGTCCCTAAAAAATAATATGAGGCAAGCGACCAGAAGGCCACGATAATATAGATTTAAATGGGCGAACTCACCGGTCACAGAAGGCGCAAGCACGAACTTCTTGAGGAAGGCCAGCCATTCGCGAATCCCCGATGTATGAGGGAGGACCCGACTAACCCAATTGTGAATGTCTTCGACCAAAGGAGGGGGTGCCGTCTCGGCTACACGAAGAGAAACAAAATGTCAGTACGACTAAAATTAGCAGAACCAACGCTTAATATAAAAAAGAGATAGAAGGGGAAAAAGATACTTACGGGCATAGTTCCGAACCTCGGGGAACCCGCTTGCATTGACCACCACGTCCTCAGTTTGACGTAGAAGTAATTGAGCCTAAACTGACGATTTGCCTTGTCGTCCATCTTCACCACTAAACATTTGATCCTCCGGTGGCAAAGATGTAGCATCATCCCCCTATGAAAGCTAGGGGCGAAGAGATGCATTAAGTGGCAAAGTGACATCTCGACCCGGCTAATTCCGCATACTTCGTAAGCATGCGGATAAGTTTGTAAATATATGGAGAAATTTAGGCAGTGAAGACGCTGCAATAGCGGCAGAATTCCTCAGCCAATGGGAGAATAGGGAAGGAGTAGCCGACGTGGAAGGGGTACGCATAGAAAGTGCAATACCCAGGGCGATGTATTTTGTACCACGTCACGCCAAACTGGAATTAGGTCGATATGAGCAGGAATTTTGAATTTTGTCCATAATTATGGAAGGGTAGCCTCTTTCATCAATGATACCAAAACCTTAGGGTCGTCTCCAGGCACCTTCAAAAAATCAGATCTGTCTTTGTCACTACAAGGGATTATCTCCTCCACCTTAGGAAGGTTCCCGTCTTCAACAGCAACTGAAACGCTATCATCATGGGGAGGCATGCGCACTGCCAATGGAACAGGTTCTGTTGCCCTCCCAGAACTAGAAGACACGCTAACCATCTTTGTTTATATATAGAGAAGATGTAAGCACAAAAGAGTCGTGAGTAGCAGAAGTAACCAGAATCGGTGAAAGCAAAAATATGGAAGTAAACGTAACAAGAGCAAGAACTCTGAATGAAGAAGGAAGAAGAAGACACAGGGATTCAATATCTAGAGTGCAAAGAATAAGGCAAAGGGTTTCATATCCCTATTTATAAGAATTCAGGCATCAATATCGAGAAAGAAAATCGTCATTACCCAGCTCAGGTATCGAAATGATAGAGGCACGGGAAATGATGCAAGGCATCGAAAATATGCGTAATAATGACGCATGATGTCATGACATTACTCTGAATCGACGTGACCTTAGGTTGCTGCTCATGAAAGGCCACATTGCTACCTCGTCTGAAACGCTACTATCCGACCTGCTCGCCTAAACTTCTCAACCACAACTGACAGAGTCCACTCATCGAGGTCATCCAGGGTCGGCCTCAATAAGCGGAGGGAATAACTGTATAGGTCAAAATTTTCCCTAAGGGAATTTAGCATAATGAGGAATTAAGGAAAATGATGCGGCCGAGGTCGACTAGTAAACAGTGGGACTCGTAGCCGGGCAGTTAACGATGGTCGAGGTCGAACACCAAGAACAGAGCACTAACGGCTAGTTTTTGTAATAAGATATTAAAAAGAATATTCCATTGAATATTCTCTGCACTTGTACTATTGGTGTTGATTAGGGATATGTCCCATATAAATAGAAAAGGAGATAAGGGGATAAGGCATGTAATATTCATTTGATAAGATCACTTTCTGAGAAGAAGACTCTCTCTCTAGAAAAGATACAAACTCTATCTTTTTACTAAGATTCTATCATCCATTATTTCATACTTTTCCATCAGATCTGAGAATAGTTCCAATATTCTAAACTTGGCCGTCATTCATCACTATCAGAAAAAAGAATCATCCACCTCATTCAATATTGGGTGAAATATTCTCCTTATTTACATAAATACCATTTAATGCTATTTATTGCTTGATGGTCCTCTATCATTGCTCAAATCCTTCGGAATAATAAGTGCACGCTGTTTTTAATTCTCCACCAGCATTATCCCACGTTTTCATACCAACTAGTTCTAAATCTAGAGATATTACTATTATTGACCATGTTTAACTCTTTATTACATAAGATTTAGTTTAACCGAAAGTCTATGCTTTTTGGTCAAACAATTTGTTATCACTTGATATAACATTTTTATGCTGCTGCAGCTACTTAAAATGTTAATGTTTTTAATTTCAATTGGTGAATTTCGAAGTGTCATATAAAGAGCGTGTTTTTTTTGTTTGTTTGAAGATTAAAACAGTGAACTTTTTTCAAATTATACCCTGCAATTTGAACGGGTTTATTTGAGCTTCCAACATACCGAGTTGACCCAATATAGTCCAAATTAGCTCATAAATAAGAATAACACTTGTCTAACCTGTTGAACTTTAGACAGGTTTGGAAGTTACACCATATTTTTATGAGTTAAGTTTGGCATACTAACAGCAGAAATATAAACGCCATTCAACAAAGATTTGGAAAGATTTTGCTAAGTTAACTTCTATATTTCATAAAATGTGAACATTTAAAGATGACGTATCGCCGATTCGTTCAAAGGTGGAGATTGTGTATATACAAAACTAACAAGCAGTGGCGGACAAAAAATTTCTGCCAAGCGGGCTCAGAAAGAAAAAGTTAAGAAATTAAAAGAGACTATATAGTCTGTAGGAATTGGGTAAATTTTAAAAATAGTCAGATTTACAACTGGTCGTTCAAAAATAGCCCAATTTCAAAAGTAATCGAAATTTGGCCACTTTTTATATAAAGATAAATCTGAGCGAAAACACTGTTCAAAACCCGGAAAATACTCCAGTATATTATGTTGGAGTTCCAGCATAAGTTACTTGAACTCCAGCATATTATACTGGAGTTCCAGAATAAGTATGCTGGAACTCCAGCAAAATATGATGGAATTCCAGCATAAATACACTAGAACTCCAGCATAATATACTGGAGTTCCAGCAAGTATATTGGTCCAGTATAATATACTGGAGTTTGGAGCACCGGTGCTCCAGTTTCCAGTATATTATACTGGAGCCAGCAAAGTATACCGGTCCAGCATAATATGCTGGAGTTCATACACAAGTGCACCGAACTCCAGTATATTATGCTGGACCGGTCTCTATTGCAGTAAAATAGTGGCTATGTTTCATTGACTTGGTAAACGCTGGCTATTTTTGATTGACCAGTCCGAAAACTGGCTATACCATGCTATTTTTACGTAGGAATTGAACCAGCAATCTTACAAAAGTTTTGAATCCCCTTAACCATTAAGCTATATTTTTGGGTTGTGTTAAGGGGATTCAAAATATAATACATAGAGGCACAAAACGGATTTTGCCTTATATGTATAGTCTAATTTTCCGACGAAGGGGATTTAGGTAAACCCCCTTCCGGACCCAAAATCTGCCCCTGCTTACAAGTGTATACTTTTCATATGTAAATAATAATGAAGCATCTAGTTGCGTATCTAGAAAACTTTGATATTAACTTTATTGCACTCGCCGACTCTCTATCCCGATCTTATTTGTGGAATTATACTGAATATGTTATTCACTACTAAAAAAAGGGGGGGGGGGGGGGGGGTATCGACGCCAAAACCGACTGATGTTGGTCGGTAATTGGCAAAAATAGACTGTTTCGGTCGGTCAATTACATTCCAAAAAAAAGAAAAATTGCCGAAAAAACCGACCGAAGTTGGTCGGTATTTTTAATTATGTAATTAAAAAATGCACCATCTGAGAATCGTACCGGAGTTTCTAATGTGGCAGGATACTATTCTATCACTAGACCATTGGTGCATTTTGTTTTAAGACTGTCTTTTATTTCATTTATACTCTTTAATTGTATTTTCGCGCAAAAATAACCGACCGATGTCGATCGGTTTTATTAAAAAATAAAATTACTGACCTAAATCGGTCGGTTTTTTAAAATGACCGGCCAAAATAACCGACTGATTTTGGTCGATTTTTGAATATTAATTTATTTTATTTTAAATGAAAACCGACCGAAGTTGGTCGATGTCATGAAAAATAAATTTCGCCGGATGCAAAAGTAGTTTCCCGCATTTTTGCAGTATAAAAACGACCAAAGCTGGTCATTTCCTAAAAAAAATTGAAAAATAGAATATTTTGAAAAACTGACCGACTTCGGTCGATTTTTCGGCCTGTTTTTTGACCGAGTCGGTCAACCACGGTCGATATTGGCCGAATTTCTAGTAATGATTGTTGTTATTGTTGTCGAGGAAGTTGAACAAGAAAAGAATTCAAATTAATAATCGTGTCAATCAGAATAGAGAACCAAATTAAGATGAAAGGAAAAGAATGTACTAAAAGATAAATCCTTATAAGCTTTAAGTTCTCGCGAATATAAATATGTCAGCTTCAAGTGATTGGACCTTCAGATCTTCACAATCTTCAAATGATATCTTCAAATATTAGCAAACACATGAAGGTTCACTTCAATGGGCATCGATCATATCTTACAATATCTTACTATATCCATTGAAAATATTATTGGCTTCAAATCTTCAACTTCAGTGCTGATGCTTATGACTTGAAATCTTCAGCTTCAGTGCTCTGCCTCAAACATCTCATAATGAGGTGTTCCTAATGGACTTGAGTGCTTGAGCTTTCCTTTTCTTATAGTTGACTCCGACAATTTGTGCCCCTCTTCTTTCCATCATGTTTCTTTAAGTTCACATATGGCACTTGGACAATTTTTTGAAATTTTTCACTAATTGAACACGAAAATTGACTTTTGGTAGTTGTTTTTTGAACGGAAAAGGTCCAAATATGCTTTTCAACTATGGGAAATTGAGCGAATATGCTTGTCATTAGTAATTTGGCACAAACATATCTATGCCGTCCAATACTTGCTTCAATATGCCTTTAATTTAAACGGGCCCATATGAGGACATATTAGATCACCCGTACATACTTTGAGGGCATATTTGGTCCATTAATTTTTTAAGCTTTTATGTTATTGTTTACCCTAAAATCCGGTAACAATGAAACTTATATTGTGGTTTTAAAGATATGTGATTTAATTCAATACCAATTAGTAAACAAGGAGTTAATTATATAAATTGAAGAATAAAGCAAGTCAAACCAGTATGCAAGCCAAGTCTCGACCTCGAGCTATGACAGTCTCGAGGTGGGCTAGTAAGAACAGTAAATTATAAGGCAACTCTATGAACAGTAAGCAAGAAAGTGATGAATGTATATTCTCTTTTCAATGAATCGTGCGTTACAAATAAATGGGCTCCCCTTTATATAATAGGGGAGTCCTAAATAAGGTACACTTCTAATTATAGTACGGAATCTTATTGGACAGTTGTCTAACAGCCAAGGACAAATCAATTCCGAAATTTACGCCGTGATCTTCGGATCGTTGCGGGAATCTTGCTCTTTCTGTTATTAAACCATAACGGTATTATCTCGAGGCTGATCATACTCGGCCTTGGTTTTCATCGAGCACTTTGATCCTCAAGTTCCATACTCCGCCATCGGATTCGAGCCAGGTCCACTTTGAACTTATTCTCGAAGCAACTCCTCGAGCCTATGAAATCGGGCATACCAAATTTCGACCGTATATAGATTGCCCCGCATTTCTTAGAGTGAAATAATAAGAAACAACTTGAACCTCGATTTTCCGGAGACCCTAATGATGACGTCATCCCCGTGACCTAAGCACTCGAGGTGACCGAAACGTCCTGTCGGTTTGTTTTCCCAAAATATTAAATGTTTGCCAGTAGCGGTCGGCCACTAGCGCCGCCGAACCGTCACCGTGTGCCTATAAATACAGGGCTCCTTATTCGAATCAAAAGCTTTGCTTCCACCTTCAAACCTCCCTGATCTTTCCTTCTCTTCATCTCTCTCTCTTTCACTGCCTGTTGTTCCAACCCTTTTAGTTCCAAAAAATATCAAACTCCACCTCTTTTCGCTTCCACTAACCTGAATTAATGGCGAAAACTTCCAAAACCATTCCTCAAAAAGAGAAAGCTTCCTCATCTTCTTCGCGGCCGGCCAGTGATAAAGCGTCAGCCCTTCATGAGATCGTCCCCGGCCCCTATGTCACAAAGAACGACTTCAAAGTCAAGAATCCTCCCACGATCCCTAGCCGATGTGAGCACGTATCGAGATATATATGCTCGATAACGGAGAAACACCTCGAGACCTTGAAGAAAGATTGTGGCTGGGGGGACGAGGTCGTGGTACAGATCCCTGCCCCCGAGGAGAGTATCACCACTTATGTGGAGGGGTTCCTAAGTGTCTATACTTACCTCTTCACACCGGGTCCCATCGATCCAGTCGTCCTCGATTTCTGCAAGATGTACCAGGTTACCCTCGGCCAGATCCACCCTTCTTTCTGGCGCATAGTGATCATCCTCTGTTACTTCTCTAGCAAGGCCGATGGGCTAGAGTTTACCCTCAACCATCTTATCCGATTGTATCGGCGGCCTCAGCTTTTCCGAGGGTTGATCAAGCTCCAACACCGGTCGACCAAGGCCTTCTTTGCTAGCAACGACGAGGATAAAGATCGGGGTTGGATGAGCCGGTTCGTTCGAGTGAGGACCTGCGACATCATCTCAGAGGAGAAAATGTCGTTCCCAGAGAAGTGGAACCCCAAGCGTAAGTGAAGTTTTTTCCCAATAGCCTTTCGTATTTCATTTTTGCATTGCGTGATGCCTCCATCTTCTTTGTAGCGGTCGCTTGGATGCCCCATGCGGTTACCGATCTCGAAGACTGGGTCCGAAAACTAGCTGCGACCTCCTCGTATGACGAGCGCCGCTGGCGTGACTTGGCGAGGGGCCGATGGGAAGCCAAACATCATGGTAAGTTCACCTTGTAAACTTTTGGTGCTTTCCTCTTTATCGGAGATGTTTCTTTACTCATACCTGTGGATATTGACTCAGTCCACCAGCTGCATAATGAAAAAGAAGACGAGGGCGAAGACTCGGCGCTGGTGGTTCGAGTTAGGAAGCCGGTTGAAGTCACCAAGCCCTCCGAGCCTAAAACTCAGTCTTGCGATGACGAGGCTTCGAAAAAAGATGTGGGAAAAACCCCTGAATCGCCCGAGGTCGAGAATGTTCCTCGGCCATCAATAAGCACACCGGAGGGAGCAGGTTCTGAAATCCCCAGTACTGAATAGAGCGCCCCAAGTGATTCGCTCGGGGCCATGACAATAGGTCATTCTCCCTCTCTACCGGCTTATTTTGAAGAAGCCATAAGGGAGGCTCGGGCTCTGCACAAGCCTGACTTGGGGGAGTCCCCAAAGAAGAGGATTACTTCCGTGATTGCTTTACCGGGGTCGATGATGCCTCTGATCTCAACTACGCATCTACCTTCTTCTAAGAGGCTCAACGTCTTTTCTCCCGAGTAAGTAGTAATTCCTATCGTTGCGATTTTCTTTTTCTTCTTCTCCCTTTACCCTAACTGATATCCTTTTTTCTATGTAGGCTTTCACCAAGTTTAGGACCGACCTGAGCCAATGCGAGGCCGAGCTCCAGAAGACCTCGGATGAAAGGAATGCTTTGAAGCTCCTTTGCAGTCAAATGGAGGAGGAGCTCAGAGACCTTTGGGTAGACTTGGCCAAGGCTCGTAAGGATGAGGCCGAGCTAGACAAGCAGGTAACTGTCATTTTGACAGAATATGGTCTACTCGACCCAACTGTGGAGGCTAATACTTCAGTGTCTCTGCTGTAGCAAAAATTGGAGAGCATCGAACTGCTTCGAGGGGAGGTCGATCAGGTCAAAGCCGATTGCAATCGGTGGAAGGAGAATATGGACCGTCTTGCTACGGAGAAGGAGTCTGCTTTAGCCAAACTGGCATCGGCTGAGGCCCAACTCTAGGGTGCTAAAGAGAAAAGTTCGGCCCAGGCCAAAAGGATCGACGAGCTCGAGGTCAAGCTTGCTGAGGCCGGGGCTGAGGTTGAGAAGATGAAGGTCACGGCTGACAAAACCGTTGTCGTATAATTAAGGGATGCTGAGGCTGCTCAAACGCAGCTAAGGGAAGCCTCCGACCGAGAGCGACGGAGTAATGATTTGGCCAAGTGCCAATCCCGGAGGGAGCCCTCGAGGAAATCCACGCTCGAGGTTACGACCTCACTGAAGAGATAGCTCAAGCAAAGGCGCTCGAAGCTGATGCCACATTTTTCGTCTCCTCCTCCGACGATGATGATGATGAAGGCCGCCAAGGCGGGTCTGATAATGATGAGGGGTCCAAAGAGAAAACTGCTCCCGAGGGAGAAACCAGCCCGGACATAGATAGGATTTTGTTTTTTTTTCTTTTTTTTTCTTTTGTGTAAGGCCCCTCGTGGGAATTGTAAATACCTTCTATGTATAAAAAGTCCCCTTTCTTTCTGCTCTATCTCTTATTCGTGGTAAAGTGTGCTTTGTTTTTGCTTTGCGAAATTTTTTTGTTGTTACAACTCTTAAGGTTTTATAATGAATCCTCGAGTTATATTCAAGTCGACTTTAATCGAGCTCGGAATAATGGGACCCTTAGGTCTGAGTTGAGTGAGAACAAGGTCTCAAACTTTAAATGTTTTGGCCCTTAGGTTCTTTAGGTTGGGCCGATATGGCCTTTAAAAGAGGGCTATTATTTTTCCATGTTCGGCTTAAAAGACAGTAAAAATTTCTTTATGCCTTAGCATGTATTCTTTACCCATTGGTTTTTTTGAGGGTCCGATGTCGATTGAGACCCCTTTGCTTTTTGTGCCTTAGCACATTTGTGTTAGGATAACTTGATACCTCTTAAGGTTTTTCGAGGGTTGATTTTATCGAAGCCTTTTTTAATCATTTTGCCTGGGATAGCCTTTTAACCGATTTTTTCAAAGTATTTTAAGGCCTATTGTGTATTGCGGGATTCAGACTGTCTCCGAGCCACGTTATTTCGGTCGTGTCCTTCAATATGGCCGTAGCATTCGGGTATGCCTCTTGGACTTATTCCCCGATAACATTTTAAACTTGTTCAAAATGTCAGTCCCCGAGTACGATGGCCTTGGCCTATATGTCGAGGGATGCCTCTTTGAGGTCATATGAATCCAAGTTTAGATAACTCGAGTATGTTTACTGTCGATGATAGTCCCCGAGTGTTCGAGGTGTATTTGCATTTGGCCCTTGAGCCATTTCTCACAAAATCACAAGTATGGAGCTCGTATAGCAGCAAATTTCTTTGAGACGCAAAGCATTTGATATAGAAAGAATGCTTCTTTGAATAATTCATACATGCGTACATGTTTTTCCATCGGGACTCGACTATTCTATATGGACACGGTTCATCTGACCATTTGTCCCATTATAAGGTTTTCCTATCGAGACCCTTTTACATGAAGTAATTTCCTCGAAAATATAACCCCCGAGGGTGATGCCCCCCAGTATTCGAGGTTGATTGAAAAGAAGCCTTGAATACTGTTGAATTTTTCCTCAGGTAGCACATAATTGTTGCCTCGTTAAAAACCTTGCCGGAAAAACCCATTTGGGATAAAAAACAATCTAAGGGAAAAAGAGTGCAACATGTTCTTTAAAACCTAAAGTCTTCGTGTTGAAGAGTTTTCTCGACGTCTTCGATCGAACACCTGCAATAAGTTAGTATCAAATACAAATGGAAAAAGGGAGAAAGTCATACCTCAACAATAATATCGTTTGAGCAGTGATACATTCCAATTGTTTGGCAATTGTCTGCCCTCCATTGTGTCGAGTTTGTAAGATCCCTTTCCGATGACACTGATAACTTGATATGGTCCATCCCAATTTAGGCCTAGTTTCCCTTCGTTTGGGTCTCGAGTATTGAGGGTTACTTTCCTTAGAACTAAGTCCCCAATTCCGAAGTGGCGAAGGTTGGTTCTTCTATTGTAATATCTCTCGATTCTTTGCTTCCGTGCAGCCATCCGAACAAGCGCAACTTCTCGTTTTTCACCCAATAGTTCGAGGCCAGTATTCATAGTCTAGTGATTTGATTCCTCCGTTATATGTCAAAATCTGGTGTTGGGTTCCCCGACCTCGACTGGAATTAAGGCCTCGGAGCCATATACTAAGGAGAACAGAGTTGCCCCCGTGCTGGACTTCGATGTCGTT
Organism: Nicotiana attenuata; assembly: GCF_001879085.1. NCBI lineage: Eukaryota > Viridiplantae > Streptophyta > Magnoliopsida > Solanales > Solanaceae > Nicotiana > Nicotiana attenuata. The sequence continues at coordinate 57,747 of NW_017671141.1, read as the reverse complement.
CGATACGCCCAAAGAACTTCGGGTAGAACTTCCCTCCATTTCCCCTTAGCGTCGTTCAACCTTTTCTTCAAGTTTTGAATGATAGTCTTGTTCATCGATTCGGCATGTCCGTTTCCGCTTTGGTGATACGGCATTGATAAGATCCTTTTTATTTTGTGTTCTTCGAGGAACTCCGTTACCTTGCTGCCGATGAATTGCTTTTTGTTGTCGCATATGATTTCGGCAGGTATCCCGAATCGACACACGATTGGTCCCAGATGAAGCCTATAACTTCTTTTTTTTTTACCCTCTCGAAGGCTTGTGCTTCCACCCATTTAGAAAAGTAGTCAGTCATAAACAAAATGAATTTAGTTTTACCTGGGGCCGTTGGCAGAGGGCCGACGATGTCCATTCCCCATTTCATGAATGGCCATGGGGATAGGACTGAATGAAGTTGCTCAGAGGGCTGATGTATCATCGGTGCAAACCTTTGACATTTATCACATTTTTGAACTAACTCCTTAGTGTCTTTTTCCATGTTATCCCAGTAATACCCTGCTCTAACGATTTTGCGAATCAAAGACTCGGCGCCGAAGTGGTTTCCACAAGTGCCTTCATGGATCTCTCGTAAAACATAATTGGTGTCCTCTGGCCCTAAGAATACAGCCAATAGTCCATCGAACGTCCTTTAGTATAATGTTCCATCTTCACCCAATGTGAAACGAGCAGCTTTGGTTCGTAGAGCCCTCGGCTCTTTAGGGTCCGATGGGAGCTTTCCATTCTTTAAGTATTCAATATATTTATTCCTCCAGTCCCAAGTCAAACTTGTAGAATTTATCTCGGCATGACCCTCCTCGACCATAGATCTCGATAATTGGACGACAGTCCCCGGGATATTATCATCTTCCTCGACTGATGATCCCAAATTTGCAAGTGTATCGGCCTCACTATTTTGTTCTCGAGGTACGTGGTCTAGAGTCCACTCCTTGAAGCGATGCAAAGTTACCTGTAGCTTCTCCAAATACCTTTGCATTCTATCCTCTCGAACTTCTAAGCTTTTGTTTACTTGGTTCACCACCAATAAAGAGTCACACTTAGCTTCAATGACTTCTGCCCCAAGCCTTTAGCTAGCTCGAGACCTGCAATCATGGCTTCGTACTCGGCCTCATTTTTTGTTAACCTGAAAGTTTTGATAGACTACCTAATAGTGTTACATGTGGGTGGCTTCAAAATGATGCCTAGCCTGGACCCCTTCACATTAGACGCACCGTCTGTGAAAAGGGTCCATACCCCCGATGATGTACCTGATTTTAACAAGAGTTCCTTGATGGCCGTTCGGGGTTGATACTCGATATCGTACCACTAAGTTCGACGGCCTATTTGGCCAATCGACCCGAAAGTTTGGGTTTATGCAAAATATTACGACACATATTGGATGACATTGAAAGTATGGTTTCAATTTTCTAGAAGCGCTTATTAGTGCAAGTGCTAATTTCTCAAAAATGTGGATATCGAGTTTCTGCTTCCCCTAAGGTTCGACTTACATAGTAAACAGGAAATTGTGTACCTTGTTCTTCTCGAACTAGGACACCACTTACCGCAATTTCTGACACCGCCAAGTATAAGTAGAGTTTCTCGGATGCCTTCGGGGTGTGAAGCAATTGTGGGCTCGATAGATATCATTTTAATTCCTCCAATGCTCGTTGACACTCCGGGGTCCAGGTGAAATCGTTCTTCTTCTTAAGTAAAGAGAAAAATCTGTGGCTTCGATCCGATGTCCTCGAGATAAATCGGCCTAAAGCAGCTATCCGTCCAGTTAGCCTCTGTATGACTTTTACACTGTCTACGACGGTGATGTCTTCGATGGCCTTGATTTTATCGGGGTTGATCTCGATCCCCCGATTTGACACCATGAAGCCTAGGAACTTACCCGAGCCTACTCCGAAAGCACATTTCTCGGGGTTGAGTTTCATGTTGTATTTCCTCAAAATCTCGAACATTTCCTGCAAATGAGCCAAATGGTCCTCTGCGCGCAGGGACTTAACTAGCATGTCATCAATATAAACTTCCATTGACTTACCTATTTGTTCTTCGAACATCTTATTTACTAGGCATTGGTAATTAGCTCCTGCATTTTTAGCCCGTAGGGCATTACATTGTAACAATATGTTCCATACTTGGTGATAAACGAGGTCTTCTCTTGGTCCTCCGGTTTCATCTGAATTTGATTGTACCCGAAATAGTCGTCGAGAAAGGTAAGGATCTCGTGGCCAGCCATGGCATCGATCATGCGATTGACGTTAGGCAGTGGAAAAGAGTCTTTAGGGCACGCCTTGTTCAAATCCTTGTAATCTATACACATTCTAAGTTTGTTCCCCTTTTTAGGGACTACGACTACGTTGGCTAACCATTCGGGGTTTTACCTCCCAAATGGACCCTATTTTGAGAAGTTTAGTTTCCTCGTCCTCTATGAATGCATGCTTTACCTTAGGCTGGGGCCTTCTCTTCTATTTCACTGGTTTGAACCTGGGGTGAAGACTTAACCGATGCATTGTTATCTCCGATAGGATCCCTGTCATGTCTAAATAGGACCAAGCAAAATAATCCATGTTATTGATAAGAAATTGAATAAGCTTTTTCTTGAGTTTGGGGGTTAACCCCGTTCCCAGGTATACCTTTCGCTCGGGCACGTACTCGATCAATATAACCTGTTCCAGCTCCTCGACCGTTGATTTGGTAGCGTCGGAGTCTTCGGGTATAATAAAGGTTCGAGGAGTAAGAAAGTCCTCTTCTTCTTCTTCTTCTATCTCCTACTTTGCCGATTCCTTTCGAGGCTGGTGGCTGTGATTGTTATTTGGTTTTCTATTTACCTTTGATGCTCGACCTTGCCGATGTCGATAACGTTAATACTGGTATTACCTCATCTACTGCAAATATTTCCTTCGAAATATGCTGCTCCCCGTACATTGTTTTCATGCCGTCCGACGTCGGGAATTTCATCATTTGGTGCAGAGTCGCGGGAACCACCCTCATGTTGTGGATCCAAGGCCTCCCGAGTAGGGCATTGTACCTCATGTTGCCCTCGATCACGTGGAACTTAGTATCTTGGATGGTTCCAGCCACGTTCGCCGGTAGAGTAATCTCGCCTTTAGTTGTTTCACTGGCCATGTTGAAGCCATTCAAGACTCGAGTCGCGGGCACAATTTGATCTTGTAAACCGAGTTTCTCTACAACCATTGATCGGATGATGTTCGCCGAACTACCTTGATCCACTAAAACACGCTTAACTTGAACTTTATTCAATAAGATAGAAATTGCCAAAGCGTCGTTGTGTGGTTGAGAAATGCCTTCTGCTTCCTTATCATTCAACCCTCAGGAACGTAATCCCAGGTTTGCTTCTCAGTAGTAATCGACACCTTAGTGCGTTTGAATACGGGCCCTTGTGGAATATCGACCCCGCCGACGATCATATGAATGACATGCTGCGGTTCCTCCTATTCATCTTTCCTATTGGCGTCTCTGTTTCTGAATTGGTTCTTGACTCGATCGCTGAGGAACTCTCAAAGGTGGCCCTTGTTGAATAGACGGGCTACCTCCTGCCTTAATTGCCTGCAATCCTCTGTTTTGTGACCATGCATGACATGATATTTGCACATCAAATTTGGGTTTCTTTTGGAAGGATCGGTTTGTATGGGTCTGGGCCATCTAATATCTTTGATCCTTCCGATTGCCGATACAGTGCCTGATGCATCAACGTTAAAGTTATATTCCGACAATCGAGGTGCCTCCACGGGGACGACATGCTTATCGAAACCGCTTTTACTCATAAGTCCCCGAGAATTTTGTCCTCGATCATTCCTTCGATTGTTCCAGGGGGTTGCGTCCCTAGCCATTGTTCCTTCGATCCGAGGTATATAGTTGATATCGCTCCCTGTTCGACTTTGGTTCCCTGTCGATGTCCCTCTGGGTTTTAACTGCTAATCTGATTGGATGTACTGAATCGAAAGGGGCTCCTAATTGGTCGTCCTCAACTCTGATCTTCAATTGATATGGATTGTGCACATCTGCCCAGGTTACAGCTGGATATTCGACCAAGTTTTGTTTCAACTGTCGTGATGCTATCGAACTCTACTCGTTCAACCCTTGGGTGAAAGCTTGAACGGCCCAATCATCTGTGACAGGTGGCAACTCCATGCGTTCCATTTGAAATCGGGATACGAACTCCCTCAGCATTTCATCACCCCTTTGTCTTATCTTAAAAACGTCTGATTTCCTCGTTGCGACCTTTATGGCCCCAACGTGCACCTTTACGAAGGCATCTGCTAACATAGAAAATGAGTCGATGGAATTCGGTGGCAGGTTGTGATACCAAATCATTGCTCCCTTTGACAAAGTTTCCCCAAATATTTTCAACAAAACCGACTCGATCTCATCATCATTTAATTCATTTTCTTTAATCCCGCATGTGTACGAAGTGATGTGTTCATTAGGATCGGTTATATTTAGGTATATCCGGCATACGTAACTTCTTAGGAATTGTCTTCGGAGTTGCGCTCTGAGGAAATGGCTTTTGCACGAACTTTTTTGCATTCAAACCTTTTAAGATCAGGGGTGCCCCCGGTATTTGATCAACTCGGGAGTTGTATGTTTCTATTTTTTTGTCATTATCTTCGATTTTTTTCTCTCTCGACTCGATTCTTTTGGTGAGCTCCTCGAGCATCTTCATAATTGTAGGATCAGTCCACGATCCATTACCGTTCAACCTTTCCGGCACCAGCTCAGTACGGCGAGTGATTTCTGGTTCGACCGCACTCGGAGTTTTATGTTGACTTTGAAGCTGAGCGATGGCAACCTGCTGAGCTTATAGCATCTCGAATATTACCTGGAGAATAACTCCCTCGTCTCCTCTGCCCTTTGTATCTTGACCACCAGATCGACCTTCCCTGCATATACTCCCTTCCGAGTCTGCACCTAAATCCGCATTCAAAGCAATGTGTGAACTGATATCGACTGGATCATCGACCGGTACTCCCCCGAGATTAGCCGGTGGCACCCCGGCTCCTAGAGCAATTATGTTATTATTTTCCCCGTGAAATCCAAGACCATCATCACCATGTACGGGTGTGTTTTGTGAGTTTGACATGTTTTTACATGAAAACAAAAATTCTTGACAAGAACAAGTATGAAAATAACGTGTGTTATCAGAATCGGCACTGAAACAATCACTATTATCCTTAGCCCCACGGTGGGCGCCAAACTGTTTACCCTAAAATCCGAGTAACAATTAAACTTATATTGTGGTTTTAAAGATATGTGATTAAATTCAATACCAATTGGTAAACAAAGAGTTAAATATATAAATTGAAGAATAAAGCAAATCAAACCAGTATGCAAGCCAAGTATCGATCTCGAGCTATGACAGTCTCGAGGTGGGCTAGTAAGAACAGTAAATTATAAGGCAACTCTGATGAACAGTAAGCAAGAAAGTGATGAATGTATATTCTCTTTTCAATGAATCGTGTGTTACAAATGAATGGTCTCCCCTTTATATAATAGGGGATTCCTAAATAAGGTACACTTCTAATTATAGTACGGAATCTTATTGGACAGTTGTCTAACCGCCAAGGACAAATCAATTTCGGAATTTACGTCGTGATCTTCGGGCCGTTGCGGGAATATTGCTCTTTCTGTTATTAAACCATAACGGTATTATCTCGAGGCTGATCATACTTGGCCTTGGTTTTCATCGAGCACTTCGATCCTCAACTCAATAGCAAAAAGTAAATGACTTGCTCCATACAAACAAAACATGATATACTTTGCTTAGGAATAAAGAGAAGAAAAGTGTACAGAAACCTAACCTTTTGTTAGAAGAGAAATCTCTCAAATTGGCCGGCCACTGTATAAGTTTGTATTTTAACAAAATGGTTTAAATTTTTGTACACTTTGCTTCTCTTTGTTCGTATTTAAGATTTACGGCAAGAAATCAATCGATTTGAGAGGATCATTACAAACTTTTATTATATTGCCATGTATCAAACAAGATAACTCAATAATATAAAAATTTAAGAACTTTAATCGGCCAAATATGCCTTCAAAGTATGCACGTGGGATCAAATATGCCTTTCATATCGCACAAGTTAAAGACATCAAATACTGGCCGTCTGATAAAATATTTCGAGCAAATATTAGAGAGTTTTTGACCAATATTGTCCCTTATCTTTGAGGGTAGGTCTATTTTGGTCCCTTAAATATGACCCTGAGCATATTTAGTCCCTTAAGTATGCTAAAGTGGAGCACCTTTAGTCCCTTATCTTTGAGGGTAGTTTTATTTTGATCCCTCAAATATAACCCTGAGCATATTTAGTCCCTTAAGTATGCTAAAGTGGAGCATATTTAGTCTCACAGACAGAATCTGTACAAGATCAATTACGGGGTTGGTTTCGGCACTCACAGTCTTTTTAATTTACTTATAAAAATATTTTATAAACCAACACCCACTAATAGTACAAAGCTGATAAATTTAAGATTTTAACGCTGAAACTCACTTTTAAAAATTTCGGTTGATTTTTCCAAAAAAAAAAAGTTAAAATTGAAAAAAGTAAAGCTGCCAAGATCACTTCTAGGTACATTATTGAAGCAAACGAATAACCAGATTGTATTCTCACTTTTAGCCCACGCCAGAAACTATTTACATCTGGTAGCCGAAAAGTATATAAAATTTATATAAATTTTGTATATTAACATACAATATATATAAAATACACATATTTGATATATTTTCAAGGTCAAAATTTTAGAAGACATTATCTAAAAATGAGGAATTAAAGTGATAATTTGCGTTATCCAATAAAAGGAGACGAAACGTTTTGCTTCAGAGTTGAAGATTTGCTTCATGAATCAGAGTTGGTTAACACCGTTAGTTTTGAACACATTCTGTCAGTAAGACTAAAGGTGCTCCACCTTATCATACTTAAGGGACTAAATGTGCCCATCGTTATATTTGAGGGACCAAAATAGACCTACCCTCAAAGATAAGGGACTAACGATGCTCCACTTTAGCATACTTAAGGGACTAAATATGCTCAGAGTTATATTTGAGAGACCAAAATAGACCTACCCTCAAAGATAAGGGACAATATTGGTCAAAAACTCAAATATTAGACGATATGGGTATGTTTTCACCAAAGGGAGAATTACATCCCTTGTCACTTGGCCCAACAACCCATCAGAAAATGGCCCATGTTTGAAGCCCTTACTCAATATAGCCCAGGTTGTACATAATCTGAAAATTAATTTTCACAAGTTAGCCAACCCCTTATTTCTTCGTTCCCCTTTTTTCTTCGTTCTTCTTCTCCTTCCCATGTCATCCTTTGCACCACAAAATTTCTCTACTATTGTTATTCTCCTTCAATTCTTTTTCGGATTTCAATGGTTAACTAAGGATTTAAAAAATAAAAGTCACCATTACAAGTGGTTCGAAGATTCGATTTCAGAAATTGAGTTTTCTAATTTGTTAGTTGTTTGGAATGGGTGTTGTCTCAATTGATTGGAATCATCAAGATGTGTTCAAAACTTAATTTTCAAGTGATTTGGAGTAGATTTAGGCTATATTTGAGTTAAATTTCAGAAATTGAGTTTTTCGATTTGTTAGTTGTTTGGAATGGGTGTTGTCTCAATTGATTGGAATCGTCAAGATGAGTTGAAAACTTAAATTTCAAGTGATTTGGAGTAGCTTTAGGCTATATTTGAGTTAAATTTCAGAAGATGCCCAAGGAAGAAGAAGAACACGTTAAGCTCCATTGATAGGATTCATTTGTATAATAATGTATAATATTGTATAAATAGTATATAATAGTGTATAAACACAACTTATACACTATTATATCCAAGATTGATACATTAATTACAGGTATTTGGTGAATTTCTTCTTCTTCTTCTTATACACCTATATACATAGTGTATCAAGAATATTTTCACTTTGTGATTTACACATCTTTATACACTTTTATACAACTATATACATATTGTACCTCTTTGTATAAAAGTGTATAACATTGTATAAAAGTGTATAAGCATCGCTGACGAAATTTTTGTACGATTTTCACTTGCAATTCTTGTATAAAACTAGTCCAAATCTCCCGCAAATAACTTCAAACTTTGTATACAATCTACTTAGACTATTTCTAATAAGTTCAAACAATACCCATTCCAAATTTCTCACAAAATCATAACCGAAATTTAACAAGATTAGCATTAAAGGAGATGGGATTTTAGGTTACTCGCGTCTGTTTTTGCGTTTTGCAGTTGTGATAGTTTGTATAAAACCTGAAGATATACAAAATTAAAAAAAAAAAACAGAGAAGTATTGGTTATGGAAGAAGGCACGAATGAGTATTGACTGAATGGGGAACTAATTTTTTTTTCCAGTTTTGTTTGCATATGATTCTTTTTTATTAATTAAATTAAATATTTATGGGTGAAAAATGAGGAGAGAGCTACCATAGGGGTAGGTAGGAATAAATGAGGTTGTTATAATTAGAGGGAATGAGAAAAGAAAAGATCTTATTGATATTTGGCTACACATTTGCAAACTTGTAACTGGGCTAAAATAGTGCAAGATCAACTTATGAAGTGCATTATTCTGTAATTTTGTCTTTACCAAAATATTTAAATGGGCAAATCCGTCAACTTCACATAGTTCAAGGTCTTACTTGGACCTTTTCCTTCTTTTTTTTTTTTTTGAATTGCAGTTATAACGATTTCTAACCCCCCCCCCCCCCCCCGTTTTTTTGGTCATATGATTTCTAACCCTAGCTTGACCTATTCATCAAACATTAAAGCAACATAAATAACTCTTCACTGGCATTTCTCATTCAATGTTTATTAATATCACTAAAATTTAACGATTAATCACTTAGGTCAACAAATCTAGTGCTGTGAGTACTATTTCAAAAATGGAATTAAAAATACAAAACAAAAAGAAGAAAAGGCTTTTTTGAGGATCTGAACTTTGTAGTGACGGCAACCATACCTTCCCAGTAGTTTTTAATTTAAATGAGAAAGAACAGAAAGGATAGTCGGACCTGATATTAACCATTTTATATAGGCAGAATAGCCTAATAAATATCTCTATTAGTCCCATTTTGTTATTCCGGTTCTTATACTATATAAAGTTTCATCCAGACAGTCGTAGTTGTTAAAAAACACTACTGTAAACACCTCTAACCTCGCGTGTTCTTCAAACGCACGATTTGGATGACACATCATCCTCCAAATCAGATTTTTTATGACACATCATTATTTTTCTCTTTAATTTAAAATTTTTTAATTTCTCTTTCTTTTTCACTCCACTCATCCCCTACCTTTGACCAGCTCTCTCTATTTTTCACAACACAAACAAAACCTCAACTTTCTGCCTTTACCAGTGACAATACAATCATGGACGATAAAAAACCACCATTATCCAATTTATCTCGTTCAGATCTCCCCTTTAGAGTTTTTGTCCAACGCCGCCACTCACTACTTCAATCTACTATGTGAACCACCTTGAACTCCTTTCCTCCATTGATGCTGCTGCACCACCACTGAAATTCCTCAATATCCTCATATGTCCATATAATTTTACACTGTACACCCAACCTGATTTCACAAAGACCTTAGTCAACCCCTCTTTACCCCTCCAAAACCGCCGCATCTCCGGCACCTCACCTGCCAAATTAATTTTTTATTTAGATATTCAACTTCTCTCTACCAAATAAATCCATTATTAAATATCGACTTCACCACATGAAATTTCGTTAGTCATGAGACAATCCTTACCCAAAACAGATTAAAGACTACAATAGCCATCGATCTAATTTATCTCAAAACACTAATATTGGTTGCTCTTCATAAAAGGGTTCTTAAATATTTTTTTTCAAATATTGATTCAAGGTTTAAGAAAAATGGAAAGGACGAAGAACAGGGAAGAACTGAAAAGGAAAAAAGGGAGAAAACGATGGAGGGGTGGGGAAAGAAGGGGAAAGAAGGGGAAAGGGGAACGGTAGAAATATTAAAAAAATGGGGGAGGGGATGGAGAAAGGGGACATATTTTGTTTTTATTATTTATTTTTTTACATTTTACTTTTCTTTTTTTTGTTCTTATTTTAATTATTTTTAGTTGAACTTTTTATATTTACGCTCATTATACGCGTGAAGTTCGTGTATTTTGTCCAACTCAGTCATCAAATTGTCACATATACCCGGTCAACGGCCAGAGAAGTTTAAAGCAGTGTGTTTTAATAATTAAAAGTGCCTGAATGAAACCCTCTTGAGTATAGGGACCGGGATGACAAAACGGGACAAGTAAAGATGTCTATTAGGCTATTCTACCTTTTATATATCAAATGATATATAATTGTTGCTTAGTGCGTAATCACATGGTTGACATTAATTACTACTTGCAATTTTTCGTTAAAAGTATAAAGGCAGACACTATTATAATTAGGCCGGCGGACCTAGCTTATGAGTTATTAGTTCACGTGATATTAATAGTTTAAACTTAGGCCTTATATTTGTATTAAGAAATTTAAAATATTTATAAATATTTAAGTATGATCCAATTATTATATATTGTGTACTTTAGGCCGCTATAGTAATTCATAAATTTTAAGTCCTAAATCTGCCTCCAATTATAAATACCAACATATAGATTAGCTTAATTTAAAAATAAAAAAACAAAGCTATTCTTTTAAAGCATACCGGGTTGATTTGGTCCGTACAGAAATTATAAATTAAAAAGTACTAATAGATATAGACAATTGGCATTTCATTCATTTTCAGATGAGGAAGATTAAAAGCGTAATTAGTTGACTTGATGATGATCACAGACCTGTTCATATGCATGAATAAAATAAATTCAAATAAAAAAGGGTAGCTTGGTCGGCTCTATCAGGTACTAATTTCCTACATATGTGGTCTGCATTAAATTAATTAAATTTATTTTTATTTTGATGTTTGACAACTGATGATCAGGTTTTATCTGATAAACAGTCATATCTCATTAAGCATATGATCCTTTTAATAAGAGCTTTGACCTTTTTTCTTCGACTATAGGGAAAATTCAAGTTTGAAAAATATATTAGGAAATAATATGAGAAGATCTTTTGTTTACTTTTAAAATATATATATAGTCGTTTTCCTAATATAAGAAATGATAAACGTACGTACGTAACTTGAAAATAGTCAACGTGCATTAATTCTGCTTTTCCACTTAATTATTTTGGTGAAAGGGAGGCGCACTTATTAGACATACATCAGAAGAACAGCTTTGTTTCACACCTTTCGCCTCCATTTTTAATTCTTTCCTTGGCAAAGAGCTTTCTGTCATATATTTTAGGGATTTTACCTTTCTACATTGAGTTTTAACTTAATGTCATATACTCCCCCGGGTCCAAAATAAGTGATTTTTTAAATGTTTTCACACAGATTAAGAAATCCATCTTTTAGCATTAATTAGCAATGAAATTGACCATATTAACCTTTACTATCTCACATAAACACTCCTAACACATACTCCAACACTATTTACTCCAAGGACAATGTAGGAAAAAAATAATTAATTCATTCTTGAAATCTGGAAAAATCACTTATTTTAGACAACAAATAAAAGGCCAAAAAATCACTTATTTTGGACTGGAGGGAGTACAATTTAACAATTATATACAAATTAGTTTTAAATTAGCATCCCTTTATATTAAAAATTGAATAAGGAATCAGTTATTCAGTTATCTCTCCTGCGCTCTCTCTCTCTGTCTCTCTCTCCGTCTCTTTCTCTCTCTCTCATTCTCTGTTTTTTTCCCAATTTTTCTTCCTTTGATGTTCTCTATTTCTTTATCCATTCGTATTGTATATATTTTTAATGGAATCCATCAAACAATTTCAATCGTTTTACTTTGGGGTTTATCTTAGCAATTTCCTTTCATGTTGCACAATTGGTGTTCAAATTGAAATTGACAATTTTGTTATCTAAGTGATAAATACCATCTTGAATCACCTCTTGCCTCCCTACCTCCGTCTCAAATCGAACCACTATCACTCCATTTTTAAGCATAATATCAATGCCATATTTCCCTCACAAACGTTTGATGTACCCCTGTATTACTGTGAATGTGGGAGGATTGCACTTGTCACGATCAAAAATCCACTAGTTGTGATGACACCTAACCCAACCCGCTAAGTAAGCCAACTAATAACTATCCAGTTTCAATAATGCTAATAAGTCAATTAAACGAAAGAAATTATCTGGATCTATTACATTTCCCAAGGACTGGTAGTACAAATCATGAGCTTCTAAGACCAGAGTTTACAAAGCTGATATGAAGAAAATACATCCTCTGTTTGAAAAGTACAAAAATAGAATTTTGTAATCTAAGGCTACCGTGAACAAGAGGCAGCTATAGCAGGAACGCAGGTACGCCTCCAAATCAAGCAACCATCGAACGCATTAACATCGGCATCCGGGATCTGCAAGCAATGTGCAGGAAGTGCAGTATGAGTACAACTGACCCCATGTACTCAAAAAGTAATAAACCTAACCTCAGGTTGAAAGCAATGACGAGCTGGAACATAGTTCGGGTCCAATCCCAATAACCAATAGCAGTTCATAGTAGTGTAAAGCAAGTACGTAAAGAAGCAACTCATAGATAGAATACTCAGTCTTTTCATATTTTTCCAAAAATAGCCCGCCTTTCAAGAATATCAGTGAAAAACCCAAATTCTTTACCGAAAACGTCATGAATTATGAGATAAATTGAAAACTATAATTTTTCTAAAAATCCTTTTCACAATAAATAAAATGTTTCATTTTCTTTCCAGATAACAAGTGTGAAATACCTTTCTATGCCACATATCAATGTGTGTAAAAGTCATGAATGACGTGATGCCGTACAACATGAGGGGAAAAAATGCATCTCTATGCCTATATTTCATGTATGCATGCCAATGCCATGTATATTAGAGATGAATCATGTACTCACACTCTCAGAGTACTCCACCTCAGTGTATCTCACCTTCCACTCATCATAATCAACCACTCGGTACTGTATATGGCCCATACGGCCCAGGGAAGATCCATCACGGAATATATACATTACTGACTATAAGTCACCCACTACCGAGGAAACAGGCCAATCCAGCCTCATGGAGAAGATCCATCTCCATACCAAGGGAAGATCCATCCCTGAATATAATCAATCGCGCTCACTGGGGTTGTGCAAACTCCGGAGGGGCTCCTTCAGCCCAAGTACTATAACAAGCCAATCATGGCATAAATCAATCAAGCCCTCGGCCTTACTCAATAATCAATAAAACATGTTGCGGCGTGCAGCCCGATCCCATAATAGTCTCTCAAAATCAGGCTCTCGGCCTCACTCAGTCATCAATCTCTCTAGTCTCACCCACGAGCTCACAATGTCATGAAAAATGACCCAGAACAATGATATCAATACGTAAAGCTGAGACTGAGATATGATATGAATGCACGAACGTGACTGAGTACGAAATATCAATGAAATCAATGAGATGACAGCATGAAACGACAACTAGGGGTCCCAACAACATCAAAATAAAGCCTAAACATGATATCTAGCATGATGTACAACCCCAATTACTTTATCACATGGTGAAAACACAAATTTCAACAAAGTGGGCCACTAAACAATGCCCTGGAAACAACAGAGTCACAACTCATATGGTGCACGCCCACACACTCGTCACCTAGCATGTGCATCACCTCAACACCAATCACACAACACACAATTCGGGGTTTCATACCCTCAACACTAAGTTTAGAAGAGTGACTTATCTTAAACAAGCCAATTCCAACACCGAACAAGCCAAGCGATGCTCCAAGAATGCCATCACGCGCGTAGCGACCTCCGAACGGCTCAAAACTAGCCAAAAACAACTCAAATACATCAGATAAAGGCCAAGGAAGCAATTACAATTGATAAATATTGAATTCTACATCAAATCTCAAATCCGGCCGAAAATCACACCCGGGCCCACGCCTCGAAACTCGACAAAACTTACAAAATTCGACAACCCATTCAATTACGAGTCCAACCATAGTAGTTTCAATCAAATCATATTATGGAACTTTAGGCCAAAACCCCCAATTTTCTCTTTCAATTTATCAACCAAAAGCTAAAATCGAAGATAGATTCATGAAATATAATCAAGACCGAGTGTAGAACACTTACCCCAATTCATATGGTGAGAATTGCTCCAAAAATCGCCTCAATCCGAGCTTGGAAATGTTAACCGCATCTGTGGTGTCGCAGAAGCGACCAAAATCCTGCTTTTGCGGTAAAATATAAAACCTGGGCCTCCGCTTCTGCGATCCTCTCCCTCGCATCTGCACAACCGCAGGTGCGGAACGACCCATCGCACCTGCGCAACCATCCGCTTCTGCGCCCAATTGTCCGCATCTGCGGACTCGCATCTGCGCCCACACTTCCGTAGATGCGGAAACACCAGAACCAGCAATAGCAATATTCAAGAAAATGATCCGAAATCAATCTGAAACACGCCCGAGCCCCTCAGAACCCCGTCCAAACATACCAACAAGTCACATAACATCACAAGAACCTACTCGAGGCCTCAAAACATACATAACAATATCGAAACGGCGAATCACACCTCAATTCGAGATCATTGAACTTTGAAACTTCAACTTCCACAACCGATGCCGAAACCTATCAAATCACGTCCGATTGACCTCAAATTTTGCACACTGGTCACATTAGACAGTACGGACCTTTGCTCCAACTTTTAGAATCAAAATCCGACCTCGATATCAAAAAGTCCACTCCCGGTCAAACTTCCCAAAATTCCAACTTTCGTCATTTCGAGTCAAATTCCACCATGTACCTCCAAATCACAATCCGGACGCGCTTCAAAGCCCAAAATCACCCAACGAAGCTAACTGAACCATCAGAAATCCAATCCGAGGTCAAATACTAAAAAGTCAAACTTGGTCAAACCTTTCAAATTTAAGGCTTCTAGTTGAGAATCATTCTTCCAAATCAGTTCTGAATAACCTAAAAACCAAGACCGATGATTCATATAAGTCTAATACATCATACGGAGCTACTCATGCCCTCAAATAACTGAGCGAAGTGCGATTGCTCAAAATGACTGATCGGGTCATTATATCCTCCCCCACATAAACATACGTTCGTCCTCGAACGTGCCCAGAGTTGTTCCAAAAGCCAACAAATCACTGTATAACCTTACCATGCACATACCCGGGGGTGATCCCGGATCACCCTATTCCTTATAGGTCTGATAACACAACATAGCTGAAATTTCTTAATCCAACCTAGACCATAAGCCTTAGAATCCAATTCCCACATCAGAAATTTTCTATAAGATCAGAATCTCGCATCTATACATTATATAAGTCTGAACAAACTGTATCAAGACATATCCGTAATCCAAGATGTAATTACATGATATACCTCAAAACTCAAATACTCATACCGATAATTTCTAATTACAGCAGTTGCTCAAATCAACCTAATGCCGGTAATAAACCTCTTATCAAACAAAGCCTCGATCTAACACCTTCATATACTGACAATGATGATAGAAACACGCAGAAACTCATAACCATTTGCCAGATAAATAAGTTGTGGAACTCCCTCTCATTCGACAAGGACTAGCAATTTTCTAAGACGACTTTTGATATTATTCTTCCAACCACGCTGTAATCAATTCCGATAGTATTCATTCTAGGTTCAACGACCCCATCTCATCCAACACGACCACTCTAGTGACAAGGCACATCAATACCATCTAAAGACGCAACTCGTGCAATCCGTGCACCAATAAGAAACATTCCAAATGTACCCAAACATGGAAAATGACATCAGACAAGAGAACCGTCCCGCAAGCTCAACGGGTATCACCACGACACAATGCTAAGAACCCATCACACATCGCAGAACCAAAACTCACGAATCTAACACAAGGGATCATACCTCTACATAACTCCGCTACAATGCGTGACCCTATCCAAATGCTGGTCCATATTGTATACCTCGAGCCGCCTTTCTCAAAATCAATAACCACTCGAAATTTGACATCAAGTACCCAAAGTGCATTACCATAACCACGGAGAGAAAATAACACAATACCACCATCCGAAAAGAACATAGCCAACGTGCAATCAATCACGCAATACCCAAATACTCATCCTGCTCAATTTTTGGCTATAAAGCCCAAATAGAACCGCACCATGTTTGCATAAAACCAACGAATCACAACTCCTCGCAGCATAGAAGAGTAACTCACAAATCATGTCAGAACACAAATAAGCTCAACAACAACTGAATGGCACCTCCCTCAACAATAGAAGTTTGGAGTCAACAAATCTGACTCGATGCAGAACACACATCCATATTGGGCTTACCAATGAATCCCAAATCAGCTCTGTTCCCCCAAATAGATAAATAACCTTTCGAAAGTCCACAATGACTGAATCACAACACATACTAGCCTCTAACTACTCCTGGCTACATTTTCACAGTCCACAACCACGAAACAATCTACTCATGAGAACTCCCAGTCTCCAAATCCATAGAACACACGAATCATCATATCTGATCTCAACTCCACCGCTTGAATGTCTAACACTTTTCCAATACACGATCATCCCACGAGGCATACTCCTATAATTCTCCTGTGCCACAAAGCAAAATTCGAACACCAGCAGTCGATCAAATAAGAGAATGCTGCAATACCAATGATGTATCCATAAATTAAACACATTGCCCCTTCTGAAATGTATACTCTCATCAAGCCATACCAAATAGTAATGCCATTTACCTAGTCATCTGAAACCGTCCATGCTGCCTAAGAATTTATGACCTTCCTTTCAAAACTGAATCGTGACCTTACACATGCCAATCTCGATCCTACACAACACACCGCATATACCATGCCATCCTATGATAAATACGAGAACTTCATAATCCTCTCCGAGTCACAAGCAACTACATACTCAATTACCAAGAACTTCCCATTTGATCCCATCCAGGAGGAAATCACTATACATCACATGCTCCTCGCGCCAATAGGAAATATACATCTCTAACTGTGGTAGAAACCATCAAGAGCTCTTCGAATCCCATTTGCAAAAAACCCAACCGTCAAGACTAAATCCTTCTAACTCAACTACGCAGGTCACCAAAACCCAAGATCATTGCCACGAAGCACCTGTAGAAACTCATTACCTCCTAAGCACCCAAAGAACTAATCATATCCATTACCATGCCGATCCAACCTACTACTAAGCTATCTTCTCCCTTCGAGTTCCTTCTGAATTACCTTGAATATGATACTTCTCCTCGCATAATACCACAATCCTCAACCAAGACTCACCACACGAGACCCAAGCATAAAACCGCATCGCCCTAAGCTCATAAGTGGTTGCATGCTCTCTTAAGCACCCCAAAAGTACCACACCCGAGATACCTACTCTGAAGAGACCTTCTGTGAATCTAAAGCCATTTTCTTCACCTTTCTGATATTGAAATGTAGAATCCATAATTATATAGAAATACTGGGATTCTCGACACCATCTCATGCAACTCTCAGCTTCTAACTATATATACATCCTGAAGATTCCCAATTGTTACATATAAATCTTGAATCCATTAGAACCATTCTCGTAAGTCATTCACTCTACTCAAATCTCAACTAGACTGACCAGAAGGACCGAACAACCTATGCCCCATTAGCACAACAACAACCAAGGAAGTAACCCACACCATAATACAACCAGATAAATTTATGCCCCACACACATTACATCCTTCACCAATAACAACTCAATTCATTCCATGATTCTCGTATACTCATAAAGCCTAATACAACTCGTATCCAGAAATCCCCTTACTTGAGTCACCCTCGATCTCAACCTCTGCAAGTCATAATTGATTCACCAGTATACCTTAAATTGAAACTAATACGACAAATAGCTGTGCCATCAACTTATCAATAGCAGACTCCCCCATTTGGTTCAAAGCCATAGATCAAAACACACAAAAGCTCACAATGCCCATACTCTATTACTGCCATAATACCATAGTGAGATTCAACTAAATCCTTCATAAGCTCATACAACACCAACCATCTATTATTTCAAATCATCTGCAAATCTCGCATTCACCCTTGTAACAGTCAAGCCCACTCTCGTAAGCAATCCAAACTCAATTTGTAACACATATATTCCACTAGTAAAAGAGAACTCGCTACAAAACAACATAGGAATCACACAAACCTCAGGACACCCCGCAGGAGATAACCCACCTGCTTTGCCTCGAGCTGACCTCTCTTGAGTGTGAACTCATAGCACGACATGAAATCTACTTCACTCCTCAACTAAACAACATGAAAAGATCCTTCAACACACCCATAACTCGGGGTTATACATCAAATCAAGATAGAAATCAAACACCAAATAGTTCTTTCTACACCTCAAGCAGACCCTTCTCGTCACATTCAAATCATATGAACACATCTCGCAGTCACATCATACTCATCACGTAGCTATCCAGCCACAAATTCTACTAATAGGGATACTACCGGACATATAAGTCCAAAAGTACGTGCTCACACAATCAACACCTCTCTGCTCAAACTACAGTCAAAACCCAGCCTCAAGTCCTCCAGACTGTCCCATCATTAGCATACTGAAATTACATCTCACACCTCTTCTATGGAATCACAAGCTGCCGATGCACAGCTGATACCGAGTGTTCACATGTGCATACGAATGCGTGGAAGGAATTCAAAGAGTTACGCTTCAAGCTGAATCAATGTCGCACGATAAGGGGAGAAAGATGGAAAGTATATCCTAAATGTCCTGTAGCCTCTCGAAGATAGGTATGTCATCATACCGATCCGCAAGACTCTACTAGACACTTGCTCATGACTTGTAGAACCTATGAACCTAGAGTTCTAATAGCAATCTGTCACGATCAATAATCCACTAGTCGTGATGGCACCTAACCCAACCTGCTAGGTAAGACAACTAATAACTATCCAGTTTCAATAATGATAATAAGTCAATTAAACGAAATAAATTATCTAGATCTATTACAATTTCCAAGGACTCGTAGTACAAATCATGAGCTCCTAAGAATAGAATTTAGAAAGCTGATATGAAGAAAATACATCCTCTATTTGAAAAGTACATAAACAGAATTTTGTAATCTAAGGCTACCGTGAACAAGAGGCAGCTACAGCAGGAACGCAGGTAGCCCTCCAAATAAAGCAACCATCGAACGCACCAACATCGGCATTCGGGATCTGCATACAATGTGCAGGAAGTGCAGTATGAGTAAAACCGACCCCATGTACTCAAAAAGTAACAAACCTAACCTCAGGTTGAAAGCAGTGACGAGCTGGAACATAGTTCGGGTCTAACCAATAACCAATATCAGTTCTTAGTAGTGTAAAGCAAGTACGTAAAGAAGCAGCTCAGAGATAGAATACTCAGTCTTTTCATATTTTTCCAATAATAGCCTGCCTTTCAAGAATAGCAGTGAAAAAACCAAATTCTTTACCGAAAAAGTCATGAAATATGAGATAGTTTGAAAACTCTAATTTTTCTAAAATTCTTTTCACAATAAATAATATGTTTCATTTTCTTTCCAAATAACAAGTGTAAAATACCTCTCTATGCAACACATCAATGTGTGTGAAAGTCATGAATGATGTGATGTCGTACAATATGAGGGAAAAATGCATCTCTATGCCACTATGTCATGTATGCATGTCAATGCCATGTATCTCAGAGATGAATCATGTACTCACACTCTCAGAGTACTCCACCTTACTGTATCACACCTTCCACTCATCATAATCAACCATTCGGTACTGTATATGGCCCATACGGCCCAGGAAAGATCCATCACGGAATATATACATCACTGACTATAAGTCACCAAGTACCGAGGAAACAGGCCAATCCAGCTTCATGGAGAAGATCCATCTCTATACCAAGGGAAGATCCATCCCTGAATACAATCAACCGCGCTCACTGGGGGTGTGCAGACTCCGGAGGGGCTCCTTCATCCCAAGCGCTATAACAAGCCAATCATGGCATAAATCAATCAGGCCATCATCCTTACTCAATAATCAATAAAATATGCTGCGGCGTGCAGCCCGATCCCATAATATTCTCTCAAAATCAGGCTCTCGGCCTCACTCAGTCCTCAATCTCTCCAGTCTTACCCACGGGCTCACAATGTCATGAAAATTGACCCAGAACAATGATATCAATACGTAAAACTGAGACTGAGATATGATATGAATGCATGAATGTGACTGAGTACGGAATATCAATGAAATCAATGCGATGACAACAAGAAATGACCGCTAGGGGTCCAAACAAAATCAGCATAAAGCCTAAACATGATATCTAGCATGATTTGCAGCCCCAATTACTTTATCACATGGTGAAAACACAAATATCGACAAAGTGAGCCACTAAACAGTGCCCTGGAAATAACAGAGTCACAACTCACAGGGTGCACGCCCACACGCCCGTCACCTAGCATGTGCATCACCTCAACACCAATCACACAACACATAATTCGGGGTTTTATACCCTCAGCACTAAGTTTAGAAGAGTTACTTATCTTAAACTAGCCAATTCCGACAGCGAATAAGCCAAGCGATGCTCCAAGAATGCCATCATGCGCGTAGCGACCTCTCAACGGCTCAAAAATAGCCAAAAGCAACTCAAATGCATCAGATAAAGGCCAAGTAGGCAATTACAATTGATAAAGATCGAATTCTACATCAAATCCCAAATCCGGCCGAAAATCACACCCGGGCCCACGCCTCGAAACTCGAAAATCTCATAAAATCGGACAACCCATTCAATTACAACTCCAACCATACTAGTTTTAATCAAATCATATTATGAAACTTTAGGCCAAAACCCCCAATTTCCTCTTTCAATTCATCAACCAAAAGCTAAAATCGAAGATAGATTCATGAAATATAACCAAGATCGAGTGTAGAACACTTATCCCAATTCATATGGTGAGAATTGCTCCAAAAATCGCCTCAATTCGAGCTTGGAAATGTTAAAATGAAGCCAAAATCGTGAACCCTTGTATTTATCATTTTGCCTAGCATTTCCGCTTCTGCGGACACTTAACTACATCTGTGGTGTCGCAGAAGTGACCAAAAATCCCACTTCTACGGTATAATATAAAAGATGGGCCTTCACTTTTGCGGTCCTCTCCCCCCGCATCTGCTCAACCGCAGGTGCGGAACAGCCCATCGCACCTGCGCAACCATCCGCTTCTGCGCCCAATTGTCCGCATAGTGGATTGTTTGACTAACTTTTTAGGTTACTAAATTAACTTATTTTGGACAGTAATGAGTAGTAGTAATTTTCAAGTGATATGTTAAAAATAAAAAATAAAAAGAATATCACTCAAGTGATCTGTAAGTTTTTTAATGTCACGACCCGCAATTTCCACCCCCGGGACTGATGGCGCCTGACATATGATTTGCTAGGCAAGCCAAAGTTAGAATGCATTTTAGCCATTTTTAACAATTCAAATTAAATACTAACCAAGAAACTGAATAAACTGAAATTGTCACGACCCAAAATCCAGTAGTCGTGATGACACCTAAACCAACCCGCTAGGTAAGCCAACTAATAACTATCCAATTTTAACAATATTAATAAGACAATTAAGCAAAGGAATTATCTGAATCTTATACACTTCCCAAGAACTGATAGTACAAATCATGAGCTTTTAAGAATAGAGTTTACAAAGCTGATATGAACTAAATACACTTTCTGTTTGAAAAGTACATAAACAGAGTATTAATATCTAAGGCTACCATGAAGAAGAAGCAGCTACAATAGGGAAGCAGATATCTTCCAATCTAGCTTCCGTTGAACACAGCAACATCGACATCCGAAATCTGCATGCAATGTGCAGGAAGTGTAGTATGAGTACAACCGACCTCATGTACTCAAAAAGTAACAAACCTAAACTTAGGTTGAAAGCAATGACGAGTTGGAACATAGGTCGGGTCCAACACCAATAACCAATAGCAATTCATAACAACGTAGAGCATATATAAATAAGGAAGTAACTCAGAGGTAAAATACTCAGCTTTTCACAGTTTTCCGAAACAGTTCTGCTTTTCAAGTATATTAGTAAAAATCCAAATCCTTTACCGAAATCGTCAAAAATATGAGTAAGTTTGAAAACTGTAACTTTTTTCCAAAAACTTTTCATCAGGTAAATGTTTCATTTTCATATAGCATGAAGAAACTACATCTCTATGCCTACATGTCAAGATACAGGTAAAAATCATGAATGTCACCAAAACTGGGCAGCAAAAGGAAATGCATCTCTATGCATGTATATCAAGTACGCATGTCAAATACAATGCCTCTCAGTGATGAACGCATATACTCACACTCTCAGAATACTCAACCTCACTGTCTTACATTATCGCTTACCGTGCTCAATACTCAGCACACCCAATCACTCAACACTGTACAATACTCGTTGCGGCATGCAACCCGATCCATAGCTATATATATAGCCATAAGGCTTGTTGCAACGTGCAACTCGATCCATATACATATAGCCATAAGGCTCGTTGTGGCGTGCAACCCGATCCATATACATATAGCTTTAAGGCTCGTTGCGGCGTGCAACCCGATCTATATATATATATATATATATATATATATATATATATATATATATATATATATATATGTATGTATGTATGTATGTATATATATATATATATATATATGTATGTATGTATGTATGTATGT